>NW_011367578.1:0-15632 GCF_000735185.1 Notothenia coriiceps | reverse complement strand
TTAGAATGTGATTTACAATCAACCAAGTCATTCAAAAATTCATGGGCTCACAATCTGGCACTCACACACACACACACACACACACACACACACACACACATCAGGTGGGTAACTGAGTCCAGATGGGTTGTCTTTCATAATGGATGAGCCCAGCTGACTGACTGGCTCCATGAGGCCAGACTACCTGTGGGACACTAGCTGAGGAATGTCAGGAATGTCAGTATTCCCTAGAGAGACACACACACACCATCCAACGCGGACTCTGACAATCTCAGAGTTTAAGCATAGACAGGAATGCTGAGATATAGAATAGCGAAGATATGGGTGCGAGGCAGAGCTGACAGGAGTTTCGGCTTTGCTAACAGCTGTCTGCAGAAGAATAGAGACCATCCACTTCCTCTTCTGCCTTAATCAGAATCTGAACTGTGCTAATAAACACTGTCAGAGTTTAATAGATTATTTCACTAAGGGATTAAGTCTTTGTTAGTGTTTGACTATCCCAATCAGCATTCCAGAAGTAGGGCGGGAACTAACGATATTTTTTTATCTGCCAATAATTGTATAGATTTATAGAAAGGTGCAGTGACACGTCCTAAAACCCTGAAGTAAGCTGCGCTCGGTTTCCCTTGTCAAAAACTCAATGGGATTTCTCCATAGGATTTTGGAAAATAGCTCGAAAAAAGGTCTGTTGAAAACAAACCTGTTAGATAAATGCACGTTTTGTTCAGCCGGATAATATCCACATGTATATCCTACTTTTCTAATTTTCGAATCATAAATCTATCGATCCCATGCGCAGCTTACTTCTGGGTTTTAGGACGCGTCACTGCACCACTCTATGGATTATGCAATTATGTGGTCAATAAAACAAAATAGTGAAAAGGGTTATTTCCTGTTTAAAAGTCCTAGGAGGCATCATAAAATGTATCGTTTTGTTGGTCCAACGCCCAAAGATAGTTGCTTTAATATGATATGAAACACAGTAAAGCAGGAAGTTTTCCTATTTGAGAGGCAGAAAACACAAATGTCTGCTATTTCTTCATGAAAAATACAGGTTTCCAAATAGTAGCCAATTTATCATACGTTTCGGCTGGTTTAACTGAAGTCTTATCCAAACAGTACTTTAATGTAGCATTCTGAATCATCATACATGAAAACAACATGCTGACCATATAAAGTACGCACAGGAAAGTTTACATTGTGTAACTGCACCTTATCTGCTTTAATTTGTCCTAAAGTATGCCCCTAATTTCTAAAATACTGTATGAAGTAAGCTGTGGTTATTTCCACTAGAATAAGGTTATGAATTTGCTATTTTTACTGAGAGAAGGTCCTCAAAGACAGCTCAGTTCAAGGTATAAACAACATTTCACAGACAGAGAGTAAACAGGACCAGATTAGTGCACTGGCTTCTTCTGTCACTTTTTGTGCCTTGCTCAAGTGCGCCTACTCTATGGGAGTTAGTGGGGAAAGGTAGCACATTGTTTACTCTTTCATCCCTCTTTTGCGTTTCTCCCATACTTACTTAACTGCTCTCCGTCCGCCCCAGTGTCCTCTGATCGCTCTGTATCGTCCTCATCATCCCCCGACGAGATGGCATCTGCACAGAGTAACCACGGTTACTGCCAGCCTTCGCAACCCGCATGCACACACGTATAGTATCGCATGCACACATTTTCATGCAGTCGCAAATTGGGATCTTGTTTGGTCAATCAGTTTGTATGCTGCTGTATTTGCACACAAACACTAGACCAAAATGCACGCTCTTCATCCCTGCTCCATGGCCACTTCCTGGACTCATCCAAGCTCAGTCCGACTCTAAATCTCCAAAGTCCCTGTCCCATCCTGACCTGGCTTCTCCCTGACTCACCTGTGACATTTACTATGAAGCAGACCGTGTCTTTGCCCACGCTGGTGCAGGTGTACAGGCCCGAGTCCTTGGCCGTGGCGTCACGGATCTGCAGCACCTCCTGCTCTATCACCGTGCGATTGTTGATGCCCAGAGAGCTGCCATCTTTGGTCCAGGTGATGGTCCCCGTCTGTGGCAGAGGGCAGCTCAGCTTCAGCAAGTCCCCCGGGTGCACTGAGCACACCGTGGGCTTAGAAATTTGGTATTTGTTCGAGGCCTCTGCAGAGCGAATGGAGGGGGGGAGGAGGAGGATGGATAGATTGGAGGAGGAAGAGGGTGCACAAAAAGGAGGAAAGAGAGGTGGGAGAGGAAAGAAACAAGCCATAGTGTAAGAAACAAAAACACCACATAACCCCCAATGGATGCACTTCAATCAACTTATGCAGGAGGAGCAATACAGAAAAGAGGAGGCCCATTTTCTTTTTTTAAAGCATAAAACCAACATGTCTTTACCACAATCTCCCAGTCAGTCATTTCAAATGGACCCATTAGAAAATACCACTGTTCTGTTATCAGGTGTGCAGTCAGTGTGATTGGCGTATATAGATTCAGAGCATGCAGTTACGGCTGAAGTAGCGTGTGCAGAGTGAAGGAAAAACAATCGATGCTTTGCGAGCAGGTGAGAATTGGACATTACTGTGTTGACAGTCAGCCCCCCCTACCCACCACCAACACCACCCATTCCTTTTAGCCGAGATGCCAAGCAGCCAGTGTCTCTGTGTGACGAGAAGCAGTGCAAATCTCTGCAGCAAAAAAGTAATAAAACTCCACCATGTCTGCCTGTCAGAAGAGAAAGCAGCCAGAAAGCTCTGGGACGGAAGCGAGTGTAAGGCAGGGGAAGGGAGAAAAGGGGAAGGAGGAGAGGCGCTCTCTAATTTGCCGATAAGTTTGGTTTTGACTCTGCGCATAAGCTTAGAAAACCTTGACCTGGCTGTAGTCTGACACTCTGTTTTCTATCTGTATCTCTCCCTTCTCTTTCGTAACATGGCCATGGAGGATCTACAACCACTGGATCCGCCAAGGCAGCGAGCAAGAAACTCCTGTCGACTCCAAAGTGCATAAAACCTTCACTTCTGGGACAAAATCCAAGTCCGCCTGTGAGCATGTGTGTACACCGTGTCCTCAGACTTGTACAACTTCACGGAGAGGCCGAGGTAAATGTCCAATATATCAAAGGGAATTCTGAATGTCTGTAGCTGAGCCTGCACTTCTACATCAGGAGGGATTTTAAATCTCGACTGTGACTGAATGTTAAGCAAAAGGGGGAAATGTATACCGAAGCCGATACCAGTTACCTTGAGTCTGTTGCAGACTTTAAAACACACACTTTAATGCAGAAATGTGAACATTCGGTCTTCCCAAAGTCTTTGCAACCATCCACAGTGGAAAATAAAGAAATTCCATGCTCTTTTTACTGCAGTACAAAAATGCCAAGAACTACGTGTTTGTGTTTTTCTCTTCTGAAAGAGAAAAAGAGGGATTAAAAAGATTTAAAGCTAGGGGAAAGTAGCAACAATGGAAAATCCAGCGATGAAGGCATATGAAGTGTTTGACTGAAGGCTGATACGTGTAATTATAGAGGCGGTGGCACTCGCAGCCTTTCCTGTACCTCAATACAACTCTTCAACAACATTCCACACCTACCCTGCCCTATGTGTGTGTTAAATGTAAAGTATACACACACTCCAGCCTCGACAGGAAGGGAAAGTCATTCCGCCAGCGGTCGAGGCATGTGCGTGAGCCTCTAAACGTCCCCCCTGGGCAAGTAGACATACACAGGTACAATTCCTGTATTGTCTTTTTTTTTCTTTCTCTCTTCCTCTTTCCTTCGATCCGGAAATAATTACCCCTCCCTCCCCACCCAGGACTGAGTGTGTGGTCTGATAAAAGGTGGAGCTCCTGCGCTGATTGATGGGGAGCTGTCTCCGTTACCTTTTTTTACGATGTGGTTTTCCACACCGGGGGCCACTGCCTTTTACTTTAACGTTATTACTGGCTTCCCTTATGCTGTTTAATTTAGGATCTCAGAAATGTAGAAATGTCGTAACTACCGGGAAACAAAGGGGCTGACGTAGCAACCAGGAACATACAGAAACACACACACGAAGGGGCTGTACTGTCTGTCAGCACATCTAAGAGAAAGGGTGGCTGCTTCATAGAAGATGATACAGACACAAGGAGGTAAAACAAGCACACAGGAAGGAATCTCTCCAAATGGTGCGTCTGATTTAAGAAAGCATGCACGTGTCATTTCATCATTTTCTTATCACTGCTGTGTCCATCTGTCCCCCTCCATCAACTCCTCCTCCTCCTCCTCCTATTGTTGTTGTTGCTGCTTCCCTCCTTCACCTTCCTTTCAGCTTTGCCCTCTCTGTCGCCCCTTCCCACCCTCTTCTACCCCCCCCCAGCCCCCTGCTGACCCTGCTGACCTGTTGACACCTCCAGCATGCCCGATTGTTCATGGGAACCTGTAAGGCACAGCGAGTGATGCTTAAAAAACCTTGAGAATCCTTGCACACGCTCTGGGAAAATAGCACTAATAAATGCATGTATCACACACACACACACACACACACACACACACACACACACACACACACACACACACACACACACACACACACACACACACACACACGCTTTAGCTCGATTTCTATCAAACAGCTTTTTCCTCTCCCCTCCCTCCATCATCACTATCATCTTGCCTCTCTTCTCCTGAAGCACAGCTCCATTTCAGAACCCATCTCTCTTTTCACAACAGCTAATACAAGTCAGGTGTGATAGAATCAGGCTGTCCACTCTTTTCGTTCACACCTTTTTGGCTGACCATAATTAGTCTTTGCAGCAAAATGCAGCAATTCCCTCCAACGTCTCATTCTCATCTCTCTGTCCTTCCATCAGAGCTAAGCAAGAATGTTGGGAGGGCAACGTTTACAACTGAAGAATATGATCTTATACATTTACTTAGAAGGAAAAGAACATTGGCCTGCAGATCTATTCTCCCATCTCCTCCCTGTCGTGCTCTGCACAATGGGATAGGTGGGCTTAATGTAATGACTCCCGTATCACACACACACACACACACACACACACACACACACACCCAAATCACATTATCTCTGCTGCCCTTCTTATCCCTCCCTTTTTCCTCTTTTCCTCTGTATCCTCCGCACGTAGTCAAATCCCAGGACTTTTCTCCCCTTTTTTTGTCTCTCCCCTCTTTTCTGATGTCAGTGTCTTTTCACATTCAAATCCCTCCTTAGCTTTTTTTATTATGACAAAGGAGCAGCTCCATGAACTGGCTCCTGCTGGCGTCCATGGCAACAGCCCTTCTGCTAAGCCCAGCCTTTCACCCCTCATCAAGGCATTCCCTGAACACCACCCGACCGCTTTAACCCACGGGTCACCCCCTTATCTCGAAAAGATCTTCTTAGGTCAAACCTCGATTGACCCTCAGAGTAGAGCTTCTCTCTGCTCTGACTTCTAGAGATGAACAAGTTTTCTGTTTTTTTATGGACAAATGTTCCGATCATCTTTTCCTATCAAGACTTAAGGTACCATCTGAAAATGTCTCATTTAGTTCAATGCAACAGTCCAAACTGATGTGCAGTTTGCAATGATATAAAACAGCACATCCTCATATTGGAGAAGTTTAACAAGAGTTTTAGCTTTACACATTTACATTATAAGTAGCACTTTTTTCCAGAAGAGTGAGCAGGCAGGAGGTGTAGTGCCTTGCACAAAAGAAATCCAGAAGTGATCATCTTAAGCACTACAAGTACTCCAAAAAGAGTTCAGTAGGTGAAACACTATCAGGTTAAAATCCCTACTTTTTAAAGGGGCCTTATTATGCTCCAATTTCTGGTTTCAAAATTGCACTTTGTCAATAGGAGGAACTTCGTGATTGAGCCTTTGCAGACCATTAACATGCACAAAAACATATATAATACACTACAAGATAGGGTAAAGAACCATTAAAGGCACAATAAGGGCCCCATTTTGCATCAGAGCCTAGTATCTTTATCGATGTTTAAAAAATATATATTCTTCAGTGTTTTCCTCCATAATCCTGCACCCTCTCCACACTTATCCTCCACTGGGACCGGAAACACAGGCTGGCACAGATCGCAGCTCTTCCCAGCCTCTTATCAAACAGGTGTGAGGTGGAGCGGTTGAGTGACAGGGTATTTTCTGCCAAGGCAAATAACAGAACACACACACAACCACCAACACACTCAACCCTTCAAGATTAACAGCGGCCAACGGCAGGCTAATAAAAGTCATTGTGGGAAGGCCGTATATTCAGCCCAACTCCCCCTACCCCCCTGGTCACACCAGCGGAAAACACTGCGTTTGTTTAGAGTTCACTACCATTGCCATTGCCATTGCCACAGTCACACACACGGACACACACACACACACACACACACACACACACACACACACACACACACACACACACACACACACACACACACACACACACACACACACACACACACACTGTGTCATTAACCGGCCAGCTGACTCTTTTATTATTTGACTACCGCACTACTACTATGTAGATAGCACAGTGTTACAGATAATAAGCCTCACATTCCCATCTTCCCATACAACTAATAACAGTCTCCAGAAAACTATTATCTTAATTAGCAGTCTATAATTATTATGGCTTTTAATGCAATAAAGGCAATTGCTGTAGTGTTAAACGCAGCTGACTTCAAACTTGCTTAAGAGTATAAATCATGCAGCAAATAAATAGAGAAGAGACGTTCCTACTGTGCCAAAAAAACATTAAGAAAACTTTACTGACTAACATCCACCCTTTTGTTGCTTCTGTTTGAGCTTTAGAGACTCATCCTTGAAACATAATGTAGCCTTTATTTATTAAAGCACTATCTTTTGAAGTGTTTGGCAGGGAGAGTACGAAAGTAAAGCCAGACTTTTGTCTGCCGCACTCACAAAGATTTTTATTCCAATGTGCCACATTTATTCCGCTTTATATGCAAAGAGAGGGCCAGAACAGACCGGAGGGCAGAGAATACCAATGGTAAAGAGACACACCTGCTGTGTTTGGTAACATTGTTATTCAGCTCAGTCAGAGTATTGTAATCACAGAGTGCCTGGACAAGGTAAACACACTGGAGTGACTAGAGGGACAACAATAGGTCTGTTGTGGAGATCTTAACCAGCGCTCGCTCGACTTCTACTCTTACAGCAGCCACAGGTCAACAAACATGCAGGGCCACCAGGGGAGCAGGCGTGGGCTCTAAAGAGACAACATTGATATGCGATCTGATGAATCTGAAGCAATTGCTGCTCCCACACACATGCAGCGGTTTGACCCATGCTGCAGGGCAAAAAGGGAAGAGGCTGGACAGCCAATCTGTCTCCCTACAGGTGACACCAGCACCAGGAAGGAGACCGCAGGATAACCGGTGACGCATTGATTCAACCACAGCTGCGGTTAAAATAAATCTATGTTTGCCATGTGCAACCGAGAAACTGACTCAGGATCAGATAAGCAGGCCAGGTTCTCTGTGCCCCGTTGATCCCTCATCATGTGACCCCCAGGTCTAGCCACTTAATCTCCAGTCACATGATTTCACCGCAACCCAGCGCTCTGTAATCTCTCCACCTAAAGGAGAAGTCAAATATGCACAAATCCTCTTAGACCTTTCCTGGAGGATTGTATAACTCTCTAACTTTCTCTGTCCTCTATGTGGCCATGTAGCGTAACGTCCAGGCCATGTGGGGCTCTGAATCAGCCGGCTCGGAGCCAAACAGTCTGCGACAGAACAACAAAACACCAGCCGGAGCCTCTGCGGCCTATCATCAAGGTAAGTAGGACAGTACCTGACCTCTAGGGCAAAGGGTAAGGCGAGGCACAGAGTGTATGTGTGTGTGTGAGAGAGAGAGAGATAGGGGGGATGTAGCTTAAGAAAAGTGATGCTCTGTTGTTGGCCCAACTTACAATTAGCATGCTGATTAAAGTCCGGGAACAAAAGGCTTTGGAATGTAAGTTACCATCCATCACAACAACTCTAATTAGCTAGTCTCTGACCAGACTGGACAAGAAAAATAGAGAAGGTTCAAAAGAGAAAGAAAACGCTCTCACAAAACGGGTTTTCAAAAGGTTATACCAAAAAAGACTTCCAAATATTACACAAACTTTGCACAAACTCAGAGAAACATACCAAAGACCTCTACTAATTTCTCCCTTTCCCTTGCTCTTTTTGCTTCGTTCCAGGCCAGCAGGGCATGAGAGAAATGCCAGCATAAACACTCCCCACCCTCCTTCACAGCTCTCCCTTGTCCTCCCACGCAGGGTCACAAACCTGCCTTTAACACTCATGCACACCCTGAACTAGCATAGACATCAGCAACAGAAATCAAACAAAAACGTGTGAATCACACACCTCACGCTGAGGAAAACAACAGGCTTGCCATGCTGGGGTTAGTTGTTTTTTCCTTTGGTTTATTTATTTGTAATTTCCCGCAAAATCTTACAGAAATACTTTTCTCTTTGTACTTGAGACTTTTGGTGAAGTTTGAAGGGGGAAGAATGGCCCAAGAAAACCTTTTCTCTGCCAGAAATGTCCCATACTAACTGTAAATGTTTAAGTGACAGTGGAAATATGTTGTTTTGTTACTTTAAATGGATGAAACTGTAGAAATCCAAATACCACTCATTTAGCTTGACGCTAATCGTGGATTTTTTTTAGCATTGATGTTTAAATTAAATAAAGGAAGGAATTTCTCAGGATATCTCAAAACTCTGAAGTCAGGTTTCAAGGGGGAAAACAAACTTGACAGACTTACACCATGCTCTCTAAAAACAACCCAAACAAATGTTTCCCCCCTCCTCCACCTCCCACACTCTCCTTTTCTGTTTTGTTCCCATCCCCCCCCTCGCTGCCTACCTTCAGGTTCCAGAGTGGCCTCTTCTTCCTTGGTTGCGGTTAGGGGCGGCCGGGCCACGCTGACGGTCAGCAGGGACAGCAGGACAGCGGCCAGCAGCCAGGCCCACGAGGCCATCCCGTTAGTGGGGGCAAGTGCTCCCCATACTCCCCTTCTCCACCTCCCCCTGGACACTGATCCCATCTGAGGGAGTCCGCCCAACCATCAACTGCTGCAGGGTCGGCCTGTCACTCAGCGGAAATTCACCCAATCACCTGGGCTGAGAGGGGAAACAGAAAATGTGTTAAACATAACATTGCAAGGGTTTCTAAGATCTTGTTTAGTACTATTTTTCCAACTATTGTTGACAAAGTGACACAGAAAAATTAAGCCACAGAAAGCAACATAGAGTGCTTCAAAATGCTGTCAAACAAGCCATGCCACAGTCAGACATACCAGAGCAATGAGGCACCAGCAGTCAACACATGACCTACCTGCATATATCTCCGCTTCACATGTATAATTATATGCATTTAAATGTGTTTTAGAGAAGCAAATAAAGAGCTCTGCAAGTGTTAGTATTTGCAGTCCCACTGACTCACAATACTTTGCAATATAAATCAAGGATCAGACTTTTTTTTAACTGTATCAATATGTGATTTACCACAAATCTGATGGTTTTTCTCCTTATTTAACCAAACTGCTTATTTTTTCTTCCCTCCGAATAATACATGATCTTCTTAACGGATGAGGCAAGGAAATATGATTTGAAAATATCCTGGCACAAAATGGACAGCATAGCCAATGGTTCATTTAGCTGGACGCCGTTTATTCCCGTGCGCAACAGATGCACCAAACCTGTTGCCCGCGCCGCTGCCCTCGTGTTAATTGTATTCGTAAGAGGCTCTTATTGCATTTGCTTGACTTGATTATGAAACCAGTATGGCTTTAATTGAAATGCAATATTGCAGTATTGTACACAGACACACACAGCAATCTGTTTAGCCAGACATCTGCGGTTCCACCGTGCTGAAGTGTCTCTGGAGGTTTGGAGAAGTCACGCTTCCCTGCGCTCCTTCTGCTCCAGCTGGACGTATCGATCGGTTTTTACCGCAAGGACACATGTAGTTTGACTTTTTGAGACAATCTGAAAACCTGATTTGTCTTTCATTCACACCTCAGGGAGCACAAGCGTGACACGGACTCCTGCGCAAATCATGTCACGGTGAACCCATGAATGTATCCAACCATTTAGCATTATTAGAGGTATGCAGCGGTTTGATTTTGTAATGAATTCTGCATAGTTACAGCTTAGGCGTATGCATTATTAATGAATTGTAAATCAATCAGTGCAACAATCGAGCTCTTTGGGAACTTTAGCAAGATGAATAGAAATCAGATTTACCCATACATATTTTAAAAGCCTCTAGAAGAGCACAATAACAAAAGTACTGGATGATTCTGCAGCTTTCAAATATAGCCACACAGCAAAATGGGTGGTAAAATAATAAATACATAGAAAGATAAGAAACACATAAACTAATTAAAAAAGTTGATATAATGTGCTTCTCATTAAAAGAAAAAAGAAGCACGTTGCTGACGACATGACATTTTGGGCACATGAAGGCTCCATACATGACCACAGCTTTCATTTAAACCGGGCTTTGAATGACATTTCTTGGCACTGATTGAATTCCTATTGAAATTCAAATCAGTTGGCTTTCTCTACAATGGGTGCTCATTTGGAGCTGTTCAGTGATTTAGGGCTCCGGCACCAAGCAGTGAAAAACAACTGCGGTCACGGGATAATTGGCACCATAAATACAATGTAGAAAAATCAAGCAAAGTAATAAATAACCAGGACACTTGTTAATGGGCCCTAAAGTGATGATGCAAGGTGCCTAAAGTGCCTCGTTTCTAAAATAAACAAGGGTCACTGATTTCATTTTAAATACATAAACAATGCACATTGTAATATTTTTGTTGCATGTGAATTTATCTCAAATAAACTTTGGGTAGATGTGTGCACACTAAATAAAGTATCATAAGGGAATTAATGGTGAGAAAAATCTTTAAATTCAACAAAAGCGAAGTTGTATTTTGTCGTGCAGCAGCAAATGGAAACATAGTAGCCACAGGCATTTCTACAAGCCTATTTGTCATGACAGCCGATATCTTGACAGAAGAGATAGTGAGGAAGCTTCACACGTAAACAGAAAATACTTACCATGGAGGAATAAAATCGAGGAGATCTCTGTTTTGGCATGCACAGATAAGGGAGGAGAGAGCATGAGCTGAATCCGGAGGGAGGAATGTCTCCAACTCCACAATGCACCAAAAAAAATCTGCGAGGCGCTGCCTTTTTCAGCTTACTATTCCACAAACAGCCGGTATCTACTCAGATCAGAGGATATATTCCAACCCCGACTGGCAGCATAGTCCAATGCCATGTAAAGAAATCCGAGTTCACACGCGTTATCCTTGGTAAACAGCTCGGAAAACCATACCGCTCCTCCAGAAACTTTCCTCCCCGTCACCAAGTTTCTTCCAGAGGGCAGAACATGCCCAGTGTTCCCGAGCAGCGCACTTGTCAACTAAAAAGAAAGTTTGCAGCTACTACGGAGGTGGAACGGGGTTTTAAAAGGTACGACAAGGTAGTTGTCCGATGCAAAATGTCATAAAATCCATCAGTGTGCGTTCCCCTGGTGAAATGAGCGTCTTTGCGTCTCTTTCTCTCCTTCCGCCGTCAGTCCTCGCACTGTTTCTCAGACGCTTTGTCAGGTTTACTAGGGTTTTTTCTCCTCCTTACGTCTCCACACACTGCCCTCCTCCTTCACTTCAGTGGGTGTCATTCCCCCCCAAGCACCCCCAGTGTAATTCGAGCTGCTTCCTGGCCGCAGTGCCTTTGGGCCCTGCCTTCCTCCGCCCATTAAACTGCAGCGCTGCCGGCCTCAGAGCCGCTGCACTCCTGCTGTCAGCCCGTGTAACTACGCCCCTCTGTGGCCGGGACAGGACATCTGCAGGAGGATACACACACACACACACATACTGTGGATAGACGCACAAAGTTTGGAGATGCTGCAGTGTTGGAAGAAGTGATCAATCATTTTCTCAAGTACAACCACACATTATTCAATTCAAGAAAATGAATGTAAAAGAACTTAAGAATAATCAGCTAAATGAACTTTAAGACTTAGCTGAGAGCATGACATCATGCAGTGTCTAAATATTAAACATTATAAAGCAAACTGCCCAACAAAAAAGCATGATTGTATACATCATTATTACAAAAATAAATACACATTTCAAAAATTAGAAATGAGAGTCTCTTGCACTCATTGGAAAAAAAGGTATGCATCTTTTGTTATTTCAAAGTGAGACCCTTAGAAAAGAGAGACAATGTTTTTGCATGTTAAAATAGAGATAACAACCCATGCATAGACACACAAACAGCTTTTGGGTGATATAATAATAAAATGTAACATCTTGTGAATAACCAATGTTTTTAAGTGTAATACTTTATCTGCCATCTAATAAGTAACTCATAAATGTAGTGCAGTGCAATACTTTCTTTTGAAATGTATTGAAGTGGCAATAAATGGAAATACTCAAAATTGTTATAAGGCAAAGTAGTTTTGTTACTTTCCACCACTGAGATGCTGCATGAGGGAGGGCATTCAGAAATACAGTCACCCTCAGACAAGTTAACTCAATTGTCAGGGTTGTGTCTTTCTCAAGGACACTATAACTACTTTTGTATAATGTCATCTTCCACTTACTTTTACAACAACATGGTGTGTTAAACATATTTCTTATGGCAGCATATACCAATGGAAATGCATCCCCGCATATCCAGGGACGCAAATTATGATCTTATCTCAAATGTATTGCCGTGTGGGTTTGGCTAAATGGAAATGCACAACACAGTCTTCATTTTTGTATTTAAAATGAGTCTAGCTCTATGTATGTGCTTAATTTACTGGTGTTTCCGTTTGATGCAGTTTAATTCTAGAGTTAAATGTCCTGCAGGTTACATTAAAGCAAAAAGGAAGTACGTGTCAAAGAGAATAATAGGGGAGTTCTTTGATGATACAAGCAATGTTCCAGATTTGGGAATAACAGAAGTTCATAACTTTTCTACAGATTTACAGATCTGTCCACAGCTACGCAGAGAGACTGAAGGCTGGCCCCCCTGCAGCTCGTCCCCCACTGCTTCAAGCTGTCTCCTGCATTGGTTCAGCCGTTCAAGTGCTCTGAAAGAGACACAGGGGAGGCTGGAAGACTCTACTCTCCAGACTTCTTTTTTATTTGTGTCTCACTTCCACTGCCGAAACCCTCTTTTTTTAAACAAGGGAGGGATAACTCTTCTATTCAATTTGAAAAGAGGCACTAACACGTTTTTCCCTCTGAGGCAAAGGTTTGCCTGTGAATGGAGCGTTCTACGTCGGTTTTTCTCTCCTCTCCCATCCCTGGCTCCACCAGTGAAGCCATCGGTTAACAGAGGAGCTGACAGGTTGGCCAGAAATAAAGAGGTGAGGAAGGAGAGTTTGACTCATTTGTCAAGAGTGGAACAAAATGCCTCCTGCTGTTTCTCCTTCTCTGTGTGTCACTTTCCTCCTACCACATAAGTCTATTTACAATCGCCCAATTTATTTTCCGCTGCTCTGGCATCCCACATTTGAAAGAAACCTCATCAAGCAGAGTCTCATGGGCCTTTGACAGAGGACTGGATGGACTCAATGCCCCACCACTGTGGTATCCGTCAACTTGTCAATGTCCCTCTTCATCTCCCATCTTTTCTTCACTCCTCTTTCTTCCTTAATCCCTCCTGCGCCAACAGCCACAGTGTTTGGAATAAGGAAACAGAGTGAGAGGAGCAGAAAGTGACAAGCTAATAGCTTGCAATCCACATCTAATGAACATATTGATCCCCTGTCATTGTTGATGGAAATCTTCAGGAGGGTAGTTTATTGGAGAGGTTCTCCAATAACTGTGTTAATGGGGGGAACACCTCTTATTTCTGTGAGTGATGTTAAGGCCGAGCCACTCTCCAGTCATTAGCCTGCCTCCTGCTGCTATGCAAATCCAAGATGCCGTTAAAGAGAGCTAATCAACAACGACCTGTTAGCTCCCTTTGTCCGAGGGCGGGCTAATTGGTGCACATTAAAGTCCCCCTACACTCCAAAATGTGTATTGCTTATTGTTACTTGGATGTAAGTGCCAAGTTCATGTTCATCTGCAGTACGCTTGGAAGCCAATCATGCTAAATAATGAAATTAATAAAATAAGATGTGGACATTTTCAAAAACACTGAGAATGGATTTATTGTATGGACTTCTCTACTTCCAGTAGCAGATTATGCAACCAGCAAGAAACTCTAAAATGAAAAATCCTGGAGAGAGAAGTAGTTGTGCATCCTGAATTCAAATAGTTGTTTTTGAGTTGCATTTTGGACAAGGATACAGGTTGACAGAAAAGAGCAAGAACAATCCAAGGCCTTCTCTTTAAAACAATAAAACATATTTGTTGTCATGGCATAGTAATGTTGGACTGAAAACAAACTCTTGCAGCAAAATCTCCTCTTGGAGATGCTGCTTTGGCCTTTAAAGTGTGAAGAGAATTTTCCGAAGAAGAAGAGTGTTTTCACATGTCAATAGAATATCTTAAACCACTCCTTATGTTATGAGCCTCATAAGTTCAGTTATATTATTTCACCTAGTGCCTGTGATATCTACATTTCAGAATCAGAATCAGAATATCTTTATTAGTCCCACAGAGGGGACATTTACATTGTTACAACAGAAAAAGAGCCACAGACATTTTAATGTTACATATGTTACCTATGTTACATGCATTAAAAAGTATTCAAGTAAAACAAAAAAAAGTTAAAATACAGTATAAAATATAATTTAAATAAATAAAAGTTACACAATTTACAAAATAGACATCCTGTAACAGTTCTTAGGATTTAGCAGCCAGGTATATATTGCATAGTTTTTAACGGGATATATATATATATATATATATATATTGCACATAGTTGGTTGGTATTTAACAGCAAGGGGTGTTATAGTCTGTGTTGTTGTGTGTGTGGGGGAGGGTCTACTAGGGGCTGTGCTGATTGTATTTGAGGCCATAGTGCTATGAATGATTATGTCTGTTGGTCAGTATGCCAACCACCATTTTCCAGAACAACATTTCTTAACAACTAATGAATTAGTTGCTATTACATTTTGCACACATCAAGGCTGTATTCATGAAGTCAACATTGGGGGGGACCAACAATTAAATCAAAATTTGAATACTAATTTCCTTCCATTCTAAAGGAAAATATATAAAAATTAACTAACACATGGGATACTTTAAAACCTGTTAAACCCCATGCCCCTGCCCGTGGGGGCAAAACACAGAAATATTCCCCAAACTGTGTATCAGGCATGGGCGTAGGAAGCATCCTCAATGTGGGTGGGACAATTTGACGGGGGATGTGGGCAGGTGGTGAACCTAGCCTCCTCTAGGGGGGTCCGGGGGCATGCTCCCGCTGATGTTAATAATGTTGAAGTTAAATGTATCAATCTGGTGCACTTTGAGAGCAAAATTAGGGACTAAATCTATGCTTCTGACGATTATGAAATACTATTTCATAATAATTGTAGAGTATTTATTTAATTAATTCTGGCACCTTTGGTATTCCATAGATGTCACACATCACAGTTTTAAATCTTTCCACACTCTAAAGAAAAAATAAAATAGAAATAATCCACATGAATAGATATGTATTGGATTACATCCAAAACGACACCGTCATTTTCCACATAGCTGA
>NW_011367577.1:5081-15301 GCF_000735185.1 Notothenia coriiceps | reverse complement strand
AGCATGTTGGCTGTCAATAAAAGCACCTAAGGATACATTTTTTGTGACTCTAGCCATCTTATTTAGTTCCTAGTTTTTTCATTGAACCTTTTTGTAACAATGTGTTTTTATTTTCATAATTTTTTTAAACTGCAGCGTGGAATGTTTGTGAAAATGTGGCAAGTTTGCACCTGTTGGTCTCCGTACCTCTCAATGTCTTAACCCTTAGATGCCCGAGTGACTGGACCCTACACTCTTCCATAAGTGGGTCAAAAAGGACCCGTATCAGAATAATATGTGTTTTTATGCCATTTCTGTCATTTTGGTTAAGAAAAATCACTTGTATAATATTAAGTACAATATTTTGGTTCACACTAGAAACATTTAATTTTTCACTATTTATAATTTTAGACAGTTTTTTTAAATTTTGAAAAAAAACGTTTTCCCACAGGATTACATTTTCGACCCATTTATGGAAGCTTGGGGTAGTAATACAAAAACTACAATTTCTTAAAATGTAAATAAATTTTTTTGAATGGCATGATATCCAAAACATGTTTTTTGAGGAATAGCTGGAATATGAAATGATAAAAAAAATGTAATTACAAAGTTATTTCAAGAAAACCACCTCACCGGGTCAAAAAAGACCCACTTATGCATCCAAGGGTTAACATTATATTTAATTTCAGTGCAAAATATGTACATTTCTGTAGTCCTGACGTTAGAGATACCTTTTTTTCACCAATATGTAAAAAGTAAAAATTAATGTCCAAAGATTCATACCAAAGATTCATGGTTGAAAAATGTGTCCAAACTAAAATGGAGCAAACATTTTATGAATATCAATGGTAAATGTGTGCATACAATACAGTATGTTGTGAAGGTGTGTTTGCAGTGAGCTGCATCTGAACAGTATTAAAGTTGTGTCTTAGAAATCTCTGTCCCTGGGCTAACGGATCAGTTTGAATAACTCGCTCTAAATTGGCCCTGACAAACAACGTCTCTTGAGACTTGATTGAGTGAATAAATAAAAAAAAGATACCTCTCCACATATTTTTTAGGGACTCTGAAGTTTCCTTGGGAAGAGCAAACTTTGAAATTCAAATGTGCCATGGTGGCTGTGCAGCACTGCAGTGTGAGAACAATCTCTGAGCACAGGCAGAGACTAGACAGCAGCTTCCTTCTTCAAATGCTGCCAAAATAATTGAAAGGAGTCCCTCTGAGGGCAGATCATCAAATGTTTGTTTTTTACATGATCTGCAAACGTCGCCAGCCTTAAAGTGGCCTTGACAGCAGCGGGGAGAACACTCCTGTTTTTCCATCTGTGTTGCAAAAGGCAGTTCAAATAGTTGCTGAAATACGGCGAATAGCGCACGCCGTGCAGTTGCTTAAAATGGTCCCGGGGCACTTCTCTTCAACCGCTCCCAGCTGAGAAAAAATGCACGAATTCCTGGCCTAATTTCAGGAGTATACAGCAAACGGGCCGATTTCTGTTTGTTAACCAGCCCAAATATTCCCCTTTTCCACAAGTGCTCTACAGCTTGGCAGCATGTGTTTCAACTTCAGCATTACGGCTGTTTTTAAGCATCCATTGAAGACGCCCATCAAGTCTAAATACTTGTAATAAAGGCTGTTTCTTCCACTGACTTCGGGAAATTCAGGTGTAATTGCGTTTCTTTGTGCTGAAGTGTTTTTAAGTCCACTGGGCTCGTTGAACAATGCAGTCATCGAGTTAACATTACACTTTATAAGAGAATCTTTCTATAAATGTTCTCCACTGAGATCTGATGCTTAGAAGTGGGCATTTAACTCCGTGCCATTTCAAATTCAATATGAACCATGTGACTAATAAGCCTCGTTCCCCTTGTCATGCTGGGATGGAGATATAAAAAATGACTCATAATAACTGTGTCAATAATGTCTAAATCTCAATGACGGCTACACAAATCCTCACTTATACATGCACGTCAGACGCACTGTCGAATTAGTATTACATTTTCTCTCGAATTACTTGAATTCAAATGGAATGAATATCATTAGTTGCATGTCGAATCATTTATGTCAAAAGCTAACACACATTCACACGATAAAATACCAACCTATACCTGCATGGATATAACAATGGAGATTAATGGGCTTTAATGTATGGCTCATAGCAATGAGAAATTGCATAGTAAAAACTCAACAGCAATAGGTCTTTCCCATGTCGTGTGGATTATCCAGCGTGATAGAAACAGTGTTTATGGAAAGAGATGTCGCAGTTCAATTCAATTTACTTAACTCTATCAGGATAATCCACTCCGCCTCGACACTGCTTTCCAGAGTACACATATTAAAAACAAGCAATAAAACATATCAAATAATAACAACCAAGCGTCTGCACAGTCTGTCACTCAGGGTAGGATTTCCGTTTACATTTAAAAGCCAATAAACTATATTGTTCCATATAGTGAATCCATAATGCTAAAAGCTGCTCTTGAATGCAGCTTTACGGGGGATGTTGTCGTAAACTGTATGTCTTTGCTGCTGACCTTGTGTGTACATTACCTTGAGATTTACAACATTATTTACCTAACATCTGGGTCTTCAAAGTTGGCCAATAGCCGCGTTCACACCGCATACTTTGCAGTACTTAGTGCCGGCACTTAGTGCCCCGGCACTTATTACCCCAGGGCACTAAGTACCAATCGCGTTCACACCGGAGTACTTTTCCCTGAGGGAAGATTACGCAAATGAGCCGCTGACGTCACTTCTTCTTCTTCTGCTTTGGGTTTACTGGCAGGCCACAAACAACTTCACGGCGTATACTGCCACCCCGAGTCCCTGGCCGGAAGTCCCCGGAGTTTGGGACTGGCTTCAGTAGAAGCTGCTGGGACTCCCAGCAGCTTCTACTGAAGCCGTCCGAGTAAATCGCCAGAACGCCGACACCTCCTCATCACTCCACCGCTCCCATGTTTTTTGTGTTGCCATAAGTTATTCTCTCTCCGTTGGTGCGCGGGGCTAATGCTAATGCTAATAATGCTAATGCCACAAATACAATGGCGGCTTCACAAAACTTTTCAGAGTTTTACGGGGCGTGGTTTGCAATTCGCCCAGCAAATCAGAACTGGGGCACTTTTTCTCCCCAGGATAGTACCACCTCTCTAGCAGGCACTACAAATGGGGGTAAAAGTTCCCGGCAGTAAGTACACTTTTTGGTGTGAACGCAAAATAAGGGGTACTAACGGAACTAAAGGGGAAAAGTACGGGGAAAAGTACTCCGGTGTGAACGCGGCTATTGCTAGCTGTTAAACAACCTATTTAGTTTCTCGATGATTGGATACAATTTAATGCCATGTATAGGTTTGAAAGAAGAGATATGAAACACAAATTTGATGGCAATAATAACCATTCTGTTTCCTACTAACAATCCTAAATCAAAGTATGTTGACACAGTAACTGATGACTAATAAGTCTGTCGAACAATTCTTTGATTTTGCGGAGAGGACTAAAGCCAGATTTACACAAGTGAATGCTTGCAAAGTGAAATGTGCTGTATTTGGATGATCCCTCCTTACCAAAACTCCTTGTCACGCCAATTTACTCTTGATGACACCGGCAAGCAAATCAACTAGTGAAATGTCTTGACGTACTCGGTCACTTCTGTCAACAAAGCTTGGTTAGATTCAGGAAAAGATTGTGGTTTGAGTTAGGTAGTGGATCGCCGGAGCTGTTAGATTAACATTAACATGCTTATTGTAGTTCTAAGTGCAATGCCATCACCATTCTTGATGGAGCATATGTGTTGGCAGGAAAGGAGTGAGCAGAGAGTAGAGTAGTTTTTCGATTCTTGTTCTGTTTTCTGTGACTATCTGCCTCACCCTGTCAGACTTTCAGTTGCGCGCGCTACTAAAGAAACGTGTTACCATGGAAACCAAACAATGGTGTAGCTGTATTAAAGTCAGAGTGGAAAGAGTCCTGAGTAAATCTGATTTTGTCAGAAATCGGGAGAAATGCGGGAGAAATATGACCCCGGGAGGAAACCGGGAGAGGGCAATGAAATCGGGAGTCTCCCGCGAAAATCGGGAGGGTTGACAAGTATGACTACCGCCGCCTGCTGGTAAGGAGAGTTATTGCCACTCACGCATGCGCAGTGCTACTTTGCCGTCGGCTGAAGTCTTTGCGGTGTGTTTAAGTGCGACTGTTGGCCAAGACGCAGGAGACGTGAGGCGACACAACAGTCGGGTCAGTCGGGACGTGTTCTCTGGTGTCAGATTGGTGTCAGTTTGATGTCAGTTTGGTGTCAGATTGGTGTCAGATTTGTGTGTAGGGGCCTTTAAGCAGACTGTTTTGCTCTTTGTACTACCTCCCCCGTTTCCTGGAGCACTTGATCCAAAGGGTTTGTCTTACATTGGAGTCACATGAAAGTTTGGTGCTTCTTATCTCATTCAGTCGTCAAAGAGTCCATTGTGATGAAATGTCAATAGTTTGATGTTCTGGGAATATAATAAGGCCTGGAGATCAGACAAAGTGCAGTATGGGGTCTTTTCCAACTCTGCAAACATGCCACATTCCAGGAAGGTTTGCTTATTTCAACCATATACTGTTATTACACGACTACGTGGTGGCTTTTAACTGGCACTTTTCATCCAATTCTGTTAATGCTGTTGACATGCCTTAGCAATTGGGGGTTAAGTATCTTGCCCAAGGACAAACCACTGGAGCTCTGATTGGTAGACGCTCATTAAACCCGGCAGACCATTATTCCAATGCTCTTCAACTATACGTCTGATGCGTAATATAAAAGCCCATTAGTCAGGGTTCATGATGCTCAAAAGAAGTTTCTGTGTATCCGTTTTTTAAAGATTGCAACCACAAGGGATAGGATTTATGTGCGTGGTTTTTGGAAGCCACCTAAATCAATGTGGTACTGTAAGAATTGCAGGGCAAATACGATGATATGGATTTAAGACCACTGTCAATGCGGTAAAAATCATTTGTAGAAGTTATCATCGTCTTGGTTGTTGTGTACTTCCTGTCTTTGTGTTTTTCCTGCCTTTGTAGTTGCCCTGATTCTTTCCACCTGTGTGTGATCTCCTTGATGCCCTTGTGTTTTTACCTACCCTCTCAAGCTGTCTCTTGTTGATGTAATTAGTCCTGTCTCTCTATGCCTGTCTGTCTACGTGTTGTTTCTCGGTCTGTTGTCTTTGTTCCTGTCTAGTTCCACTGTTTTTTTGTACTGCTTTTGGATCCAACATCCTTCTAAAACTCTGACGGAAGT
Source organism: Notothenia coriiceps (assembly GCF_000735185.1). Taxonomy (NCBI): domain Eukaryota; kingdom Metazoa; phylum Chordata; class Actinopteri; order Perciformes; family Nototheniidae; genus Notothenia; species Notothenia coriiceps. Next base: position 10,062 of record NW_011367577.1, on the reverse strand, counting down.
TCAATTCTAATGGTTCACATAAAAAATCCAAAACCCAGGCAAATAATACCAACATGTTCTCCATGTCCAAGTGGAACTCAGTGATAACATGTTTTATGGTTATTTGATGAGCCAAACCATTCTTTGTTATAGAGTCTCATGCTTTCAATTAGTTTAATCAGTTGATTCGAGGTGACTGTCCGCTGCCCCGGCTATTAATGAGGGAGGTCTGAAGAGCTGCTGAGGCACATCCCGAGGCAGAGCTGTCTGCTTTATCTAAGCTCATATAGAAAAACCAGAGCACAGACAATGATATAGTGCCGGGGCTTCTATGAAAGGTCACAGCTATTCATATTACAGTTGAGAGACCTCCCATAAGAGCATGATACTGTAACACTGAGCAACATGTACTGTTGTTTTTCATCACCTTCTTCTGTCTGTGTATGTGTTCGTGTGTGTGTGTGTGTGACTATACCATAAACCCAGCTTCAAAATTAGAACACATTATTACACAGCTTTGTTGTTTTGATTGCCAAGTGAGCTCGTGCTGAGGCGTCTTTTCACAAAAACAGACAAACACTTGGTAATGTTGATTTGGCAACAGCTCATTAAAGTAAACAAAGTTAGAAATGCATGAAAAAATTGGCATTCAAAAGCATCATTATAGACTTATCTGAAAAAACAAACAAAACTTTTTAGAAAAAATATAGAAATTCATGTGTAAAAGATTTATTTTTGCTGTTGCTTTTGATTGCTTGACTTTTCCGTCTAGTTTCTCTAAAATGTAGGGTTTTCCATCAATGTGCCAGTCATTAAACACACACACACACACACACACACACACACACACACACACACACACACACACACACACACACACACACACACACACACACACACACACACACACACACACACACAAATGGATAAGGAGTACATGCTCTGCTCTTTGGTGTCTAGATATTTTTGGCATTTGATGACTGTGAGCCCCATAGATATAAGAATGTAAAGCCTTTAATAGGTGAAATGGTGAAATGGTGAAATTAGTATGGTTGACTTTTTAAAGGTCTACAGCACCTGTGTCAAACTCAAGGCCCGGGGGCCAAATCAGGCCCTTGGTGGATTTAATTTCGGCCCGCATGCTAATTTCTAATTACTATTAGATCTGGCCCGCCGGTATATTGCACGCACACCTTCACTCCATCCTGAGGGTCTCCTCAGCTCAGAGCCTGACCCCAAACATTGATGAGCTTGCACCCAAGATGAGATGCCAAGTATCTGAACTAGCATCAGAGAGCAGCACACTGAGTTTAAATGTTTCCTTCTGCACTTTTTCTCTCTCTTTTTTCTTTGAGGGAAATTGTTTTGTTGTAGCTGTTGTTGGCCTGTGGAAAAATGTAATCATAAGAAATTACTCTGGAGAAGCTGCAGATAGAGCCATAAGAAATGAATGCAACTGATTATTTAATGTTTAATGTTGTTTTTATAGGCAATAATTTAAGCTTTGTTAGTTCCAGGTTTAATATGTGCAATAAATTAATTTCAATAAGTTTTGCAATAAACATTGAACCAGTCCGGCCCTCGGCTAGTACCGATTTTTTAAATTTTGGCCCACTGTGTATTTGAGTTTGACACCCCTGCTCTACAGTATTCAAACAGAGCAGCAAGGGAAGTGAACGAACAGTCAATGACAGAGAGATCTACTTTGTTTTTTTGGTTTGGTTATGTGCAGGATAATGTGGCTATATATTTGACAGAAAGCCCAACCAAAAACATTGACATTGGAAATTGAACTGTAAGAGATACAATTATATGTTCCCAAACCAACTCTGAAAACCTGTTATGTTAGAGGTTGACCAGCATTGCTAACTAGAATTTGTGTTATTATACCTGGAGCCTTTTATTTGTTCTCTTTTTAGCTGCACCAGAGGATAAAGCCTCTGCTGCCACCAGACGTCAATATTCCTGTTCATGGTTCCCAGAAGATGAACCCTACTGTCTTTGGTGATCCTGTTTCTCTTGTGCCACCTATTAGATAGATGAAGTTCGGTGCCTTTGTGTCCACCTCAGGATGGGTCCTTTGCCTAATGTTTTCAGCAACAACAAACTAAGCCTGCCAGTGGCAAAAACAACCCCTTTTAGTGGGCTTACATGGATAGTGTGCAATTACCTTGAAAGGTTCCGATGTAGCCTGATTAGCAGATGCCGTATAAAGCAGCTTCCCTTAATACTGCACACATGTTATAAAATGTTGTCCCCATTAGTTACAAAAACACAAAAACATGAGAAAATAAAGTTACGCTTCCTCGCTCCAGTCGGTGTTTCATTATTTACTTGCATTTTGAATGAAAATGTATTAAAGATTTTAGGAACATTGAATCCAAGCCAATTTTCTATCCACTAAACTTGTTTTTAAACTACACCAACAACACATAGTCTTTGTATAACTCGTGAGATTTGGATATCGCTCCTCGGATGGACTTCACAGTTCTTGTAAAAACAAGAAGCAGGACTAGTGACAAAGACACTTCCCAGTACCCAAACCAAACCATATTATTTTCATGCTGAGAATCCAATTATCTATCCGCTGACGCCGACCTGGCCTGTCTTCCCTGCTACGATGTTTTTTTTTCCTTTTTTCTTTCGTGGGTTTTTTCTCCGTCAGGTGTGTGAAATCAACAGGAAGCAGATTTCCCGATGGCCTGCGGTGCGATCTCACCTTTTTAACAATCCTCCTGTTTGTACACGTGAACCAGACTTCACTGAACTTCCGCCTCAAACTGGTTAATGATGCGCTCCATGGACAGCCATGGGGAAAATGGAAAAACAGACGGTGTAATGCGGAGACCTCCCAAGGACTCCTGGGTACAGACACTTTGGTGGGAAAACGCCATAAGCCTTAAGGAACTATTTTGTCAAAGTTGTGCAAGTTTATTTAATTTATTTGTTTTAAAACCCAATCAAACTGTGCAGCAAAGACAATGCTTCGTAACTGGTGCAATCATTAAACTGTGAAATACTCATATCACTTATATTACTTTATAAACATTGTTTGTTTTTTTGCAATAATGTGGTTTTTAGCATTTCTATCTTTATTAATACTGGTAAACCACTGTTTATTTTGTAATATACACATACTATGTATATATGTATTGTTGTTATAGTTGTGGTTCAATGTGCACAATTTACTTTTAAGTTTATATACATTCTTTATTTCATTTTTATTTTATTATTCTAAAATAGACCATTAAACCTGAATAAAATGCCCCAGATATAAAAATCCATGATCAAAAAGTAATATGATTCTGATCTGATACATTAATCGTAAACATGTTTTTTATCCGGAATTGTTAATGTGTTTACAAATAAATGAAAAAAGTAAAAGATTATTCAATAACATCAACATTTTAACATCATCTAAATGTAGAAATGCAAAGTTCATATCCAAGGTTTCTCATGTTCAACTTAGTAGTCTAATTAAAAAAGGTTTACAAGGTCTTTTATAGGTTGAGCATATTTTCATGATCAGCGAACCATGACAACCTTTTAAAACTCTCAGTGGAAATTCATAAATGCATGGCTGTTCACACGGAAAGAGAGCCCTCCCCCTTCCTACGTTTTAAACAGTTTTCCTCTGAAAGCCTCACAGTGCTGCCTCTGCTCTCTTCAACTCTACGCCAGTTCAGCCATCCCTGTTTTCTTGCCATTTGAAAAACACAAAGGTCTCTAAAGATCTTTTTCCCTTTAATTGTTGTTGACAAGAAAGCATTGATGGAGAAGGAGAGAGACGAGGCAGCAGCGTCTTTGAAAAGCTGGACCTGTCGATTGGTAGGATGTGATTACTGTGTGTGAGAGGCGAAGCTTCTTTGAAAAGTTTGACCCATCGATCCGCAGGATTTTGACGGGGGTGTGAGAGTGGCGAAGCGTACTTCTGGGATTCAGATAATAGTGAGACTCAGTTCCTCTGATCCAAAGTTTGAAAGCTGCTTGTGCAGTTTGGTTGCAGTTTCAAGCTGGGAGCACTATCAGCTCAGTGCAGACACCTGCATGGTAACACACACACGCCTGCTGGCTTTGATGCACACACTTTGTACACACACACACACACACACACACACACACACACACACACACACACACACACACACACTTTGTACACACACACACTTTGCTACAAACAGAATAATGTTTACCTCAAATGATGCAGTTCTGGTGAACTCTGTAAACATTTCATTTGCCTCAATCAAAGACATGCCTTAGCTTCAAAAGCGGGCTAAAGGTATGTTACTCTGCAAAAACTGGTCTTTGAATAACATTAAATACTGTGTACGAGAAAAATAAATGTAGCGCTCATTAAAAAGGACACCTAATGATCATTTCAGGTTCATATTTGTATTTTGTGCCTCTAGTGTGAAATGTTTTAATCTTCAAATGCTTTTCATTTTTTTATTTTGATATATTTTATTAATCCCTCGTGGGGAAATTGTTTCTCTGCATTTGACCCATCCTAGTGTTAGGAGCAGTGTGCTGCCATTTTGAACGGCGCCCGGGGAGCAGTGTAGGGAACGGTGCCTTGCTCAGGGACACCTCGGTAGCACTTGGTCTTTCCGGGACTTGAACTGGTGACCTTCCAGTTGCCTAGCGACTTTGCCACCACCGCCCTTTGTCTCATACTACCTGTGCTGCAGCACCTCTTTTCACCCTCTGTCTGAAACCACAGCCCAGTCTGCTCTGATTGGTTAGCTGGCCGGCTCTGTTGTGAAACACGGAAAACGGTAACACTACATTATTGCCCAAAACACCTAATAAGTACCAGACGTTTCGATTTAGGGACCGCAAGTGAGGTCACTGTGTGTGAGGGCGGTGGACTTTAAGGAGGTTACCTGTGGAAACTAATGAAGTCATTGTATCACTGTAGTAATACCATTTTGAACGTGAGATAACCAATCTTCGAGGGTGTATAACATGCACTACCGATTCCCCGCCCTGTAGAGATTCGGTC
>NW_011367577.1:0-2519 GCF_000735185.1 Notothenia coriiceps | reverse complement strand
CCCACCTTCGAGTGATGCTCTAGTTTCTTCATGTTTTGTTTTTTTCCCCTCTTGCTTGCGCCGGACTGAAACTGTCTTTTCACCGTCATCTCTTCACCTGCACTAGTGGCCGTATCAAAGCCGTGATTGGTCAGATGTCGATTCATTGCAACGGTGTCGGGTTACAGACGTGCTACCCTTGTCACGTCTCTCTCACTCTCGCGGGGGGTGCGCGGAGAACTGAGCGGAGAACTGCGCACAGCAGCTGAGGCCCTCTGGGTGGGGCCCCCTGCGGAAGGCGGGGCCACATGCAGCCTGCGTGATTGGCCTGTAGGGAGGGGCGGCCCTGTGTGTGTGTGTGTGTGTGTGTGTGTGTGTGTGTGTGTGTGTGTGTGTGTGTGTGTGTGTGTGTGTGTGTGTGTGTGTGTGTGTGTGTGAGTGTTTCGCAGTCATTAAATTAAATGGATTGCAAAGCACTTCTGAGAGGGTTTTTCTCTTAAAAGCTGGAGAGTTGTCCCCATTTTATGGCTTGACGTAAGTGATTTGATGAGTGTTCTGGGAGTGAACTGACCCTCCCCGCTGCCATGAGCAAGACTCCTACCATGAAGCAGCGGAGGAGAAGCAGAAGCTGAATGTCAACGTTAATGGCACATTATCTCTGTGACAACTCATTCTGTCACAAAGGCTGATTTGGGAGAGTTAAATTGCTCGAGCACAGACCAATTGTGTTGTCTGAACTCGTGCTATTAATGCATCAATCTACAGAAATTAGCTACTTTCGTTGTACAACCCTGAGAAGCATAAAAACAATAAATAATCCTTGAATCTAAGTCCTTAATCTGATGCTTTTATACAAGATGAATATAGTTGCTTTAACAAAGCCTACGAGACATTTCTGCTCCTAATGTGGATTACAAATAGCCTCAAAAGTACAAAAGAAGAATTATATAACAAAACGTGTTCGGAAGCCTCTATATTGTTGCCTTCTCTGTCCTATTCTGTCATTTGTCAGAGAACCAAGAAGTCAACAATATTCGTGTGGTCACTTAAAGAAAACTAGAAACTAGAGGACTCGAGACAAGACCATTTTTTACAGTTAACAGCTTTGCCATAGCTCAAAGAAATCGGTTTTTAGACGATAAACTTGCTTTTGCCAAATGTGTTTTTGTGAAGGTTGGATTGGATTTAAAGGCAAGGGCATCTGACAAGCAGTAAATTAGCTTTCTGGAGTTGTTCTAAATCAAGAAAAAGGACTCCACCTGGGCCCCAGAGTAGGGAAATATGTGGCATGAACCTGAGACACTAGGAATCACTGCTGAACCCTCTGGAGGTCTATGGGATGAATTGGAATAACACAGAAGAAAGATGGCGCCCACTTGGAAACCAAGAATATGCTATTGCTCACTTGACCACCATAATAAGACGGGGCAGCCTATAGGTGTGAAATATAACGGGTACATAACTTTTCCTATAAAACAGATCAAGGAAACAAATCTCTGCCTGGATGTGTAAACTGATATAAATACCTCAATCAATCGAGTCAATTTAAAGTTCTCATTACACAGATAAATTGCAGGAACAAGATGAGTTCCACAATTGGAAAAAGCAACATTAGATTATTCATCACCTTGTTCCAGTTCCTTCACCTTAAGAACATGAACATGCTGGGTCGTCTTTGAGAAAAATACTTTTGTTTGTGGATGAAGAGTTGAAAGTGCAGCAGTATTCGGATGCAGAAGACCTGTCACGATGATCAGTGAAACTCTGCGCTCAAAATTCAGTCAGTTTCTATTTTAGTCCCATTTCTTGGTTTCTTGGAAATACGTCCATAAAATGAGCTCAAAGGACCAAAAAGGGTTATTTTAGACTTTTCCTCACCAGAAAAAATGTACCTTAACCAAACATGGATGGCTGCAATGCTAATAATGAGTTGTCTATCAAGATCAGGGGCTTCATTGGACTGATGTTACATTACCAGAAAACGTTTTTGGGAGGATGGAAAATTTGACTTTGACAACGATTTTTGCATTTAATCTTTCTAAGTATGTTGGTTATTGTACATACTTTTTGTTCATTCACCCAAACCCTTCCTGATAGTCACCTTCTTACCTTTGTACTTACATTGCCAGTTCATTTGTTTTTTTGACATCACATCACATGTTACTTGTTAGACGATTTTACCCCAAGTAACTTACATACTCAACACTGTGGGCAAGCCCCACAGGAGCAATTTGGGTTGAAGTGTCTCAGGGACACAACGACATGCTGGCCGTTTCTCAATGTCGAGTACACATGCTACAGAGCCGCTATTTCAAGTATACTACGTCATCGAGTGGCGCCGAAGGACTGTTTAAATGCCCAGCATTCTGCGCCACTTTATGACGTATATTTGAAATAGTGGCTCTGCAGCATGTGTACTGCAGTGGGGTTTGAACCTGTGACCCCCTGATCCCAACACCAAGGCTCTATCCACTGTGCCACACGCCTCCCGTTAAACTCATTCTATTCATCTCTCAAGTCCCTCTTCCTTAAAGGCTTGA
>NW_011367576.1:0-1992 GCF_000735185.1 Notothenia coriiceps | reverse complement strand
AGTGGAGTTTTGGAGTGTGACTGTTTGAGGTTGTGGACAGGTGTCTTTTATACTGATAACGAGTTCAAACAGGTGCCATTAATACAGTTAACAAGTGGAGGACAGAAGTTAGTTCCAGGTCTGTGAGAGTCAGAAATCTTGTTTGTTTGTTGGTGACCAAATACTTATTTTACCGAGGAATTTACCAATTAATTCATTAAAAAATCCTACAATGTGATTTCCTGGATTCTTTCCCCCGATTCTGTCTCTCATAGTTGAAGTGTACCTAGGATGAAAATTGCAGGCCTCTCTCATCTTTTTAAGTGGGAGAACTTGCACAATTGGTGGCTGACTAAATACTTGTTTGCCCCACTGTATATAATCCAACCTTGGAACCATGGCATTGTTCAAAAGCTTGGTTATCATCTCTAAGATCCTACCATTATTTACTAGGGCTTTATTTACTCATGCTGTACTGCAAAATACTTTAGTACACATGCGTACAAAGATTACTGGATCTTAAATCAAGTGAAAAGTAGGGTAATTTTTGTCATAGACTTCTTTGCAATCAGATTTTTGAGTAGTAGATGGCAGTGACAGAGATTGTAGGTTTATTGCATTTATGCAAGGGCTTCACTTTGCCTGAGGTTGCCACTAAGCTCTAAATAATGAAAACTAAGCAATTCAACTGAATTTCGCATTTCATTTTTTTAAAGAAAGCTGTTGCTAATTATTTTTCAAAGACTGAAGACACTCAAGGGTTATATTGTGATGGGCACAAAAGCTACAGCATAAACGTTGGCAATGAACATTCAAGTCTCAGTGAGAGCCAGCAGTGCAACACGTAATATATTTAAGACCTTAAAATAGAGCAACAAAAAATATCAATAATGCAAGTTATAAAATGGTGCAAGTAAAGCATGTACATGTAGGATAGAATAATATAATGTAACATTTTAAACACTTTATACTGTCATTATATACAATGCCTATCTAAATAAAAACTTAACAAACCTATGTGTTGTTTTTCAGTCACTGCTGTCCTTAGTGGTCCTACGGTGTTCTCCCATAGGTACGGCAGAGACTTGGTGAAGTTTGAGCCAAAGTGCCTGGCAACAGTTGTCAGGGAGAACTCCGCCCCTCGTCTCTGAATGAGTAACGGCTTCTTGCTCTAAAAAAGGGAACATACAGACACATACATTTAGGGAACAGGATGCGTTTATCCTTTTTCTACATTTAGGGGAAGTGTTCTTCTGTACCTCATCATTATCAGAGCTGATGGTGCTGCCAGGAGGAAGCTCCGTTGTGGGGGTCTTTGGGGCTTTAGGGGTCGGCCCCCTCTTACTGGTGATGGCAAACGCTGCCCTTTGGTGGCGGTACAGGGTGATGATGCCTCGGGTTTTGTTGACCATGTGATGCGTGCAGTCCAACCCACTGCCTGAAGGCATGCAAATAAGGAGAGAGAAATGTTATCAGCAGCAAGCAATAGTTCAGTGTCGACACGATTATTGATCGTATTATTTTAATTTGACAAAAACAAAAAAAGCAAAGACAATATGTAGAGCAGTGGTTCTCAACCTGTGGTACGCGTAGAAATCTGACATAACAAATATTTAAAAAAAATAAATAATTGTTCTTAAAATAATAAATCATACGATCAAAATACTACAACGAATGAAAATAAGCTTGAGATCATTGAAACTGTGGTTTAAATAAGTTCTAATAGGCTATTGTTGTTTTTAGATTTAGAAACTAAAACATTTATTTTATTTATTTATGGCTTTACTAATGACGACCATACTACCCGCCAACGATTAGCGAACATTGCAAGCAAGCTAAAGAAGAAAGCGGAATTGTGGCTCAAAACGGGAGGTATTCGGAAGAGGGGTACAGAGGAGAATATTACCAGAGTGCTAACTGGTGACTTTTAGAATTGTGTGAGTAACATTCTGTTTTTAGACTTCTCTGTTTCTGTGTGTGCGCTCTGTATAAATGCTCTGTAGTTGAAATTGT
>NW_011367575.1:0-6726 GCF_000735185.1 Notothenia coriiceps | reverse complement strand
AATTCAACGAGGTCCAGTTAGAGAAAATGTCCCCATGCAAAGGTCCGGAACATCAAAATGTCTAACTTCCATCCATCCATCCATCCATCCATCCATCTTCTCCCGCTTATCCGTGGTCGGGTCGCGGAGGTAGCAGTTCCAGCAGAGAGCCCCAAACTTTCTTTTCCCTCGCCACATCAACCAGCTCTGACTGGGGGATCCCAAGGCGCTCCCAGGCCAGCGAAGAGATAATCCCTCCATCTGGTTCTAGGTCTACCCCTTGGTCTCTTCCCAGCTGGACGTGCCTGGAACACCTCCCTAGGGAGGCGCCCAGGTGGCATCCTAACTAGGTGCCCGAACCACCTCAACTGGCTCCTTTCGACACGAAGGAGGAGCGGTTCTACTCCGAGTCCCTCCCGGATGACCGAACTTCTCACCTTATCCCTAAGGGAGACACCAACCACCCTGCGGAGAAAACCCATCTCGGCCGCTTGTATCCGCGATCTCGTTCTCTCGGTCATGACCCATCCTTCATGACCACAGGTGAGGTTAGGAACGAAAATGGCCCGGTAGACTGAGAGCTTTGCCTTCTGGCTCAGCTCTCTTTTCGTCACAACGGTGCGATAAAGCGACTGCAGTACCGCTCCCGCTGCTCCGATTCTCCGGCCCATCTCACGCTCCATTGTTCCCTCGCTCGAGAACAAGACCCCGAGATACTTGAACTCCTTCACTTGGGGTAAGGACTCATTCCCTACTTGGAGTGGACAGTCCATCGGTTTCCTGCTGAGAACCATGGCCTCAGCTTTGGAGGTGCTGATCCTCATCCCAGCCGCTTCACACTCGGTTGGGAACCGATCCAGTGAGTGCTGAAGGTCGCAGACCGATGAAGCCATCAGAACCACATCATCTGCAAAAAACTGTGGTGCAATCCTTAGCCCACCAAACTGCAGACCCCCTCCCCCACGACTGCGCCTCAAAATCCTATACATGAATATCACAAACAGGATTGTTGACAAAGCGCAGCCCTGGCGGAGGCCAACCCTCACCAGATATGAGTCAGACTTACTGTCGAGGACCCGGACACAGCTCTCTCTTTGGGAATGAAGAGATTGGATGGCCCTGAATAGAGACCCCCTCACCCCCTACTCCTGCAGCACCTCCCACAGTATCTCCCTGGGAACCCAGTCATACGCCTTCTCCAAGTCTACAAAACACATGTAGACCGGATAAGCATACTCCCAGGCCTCCTCCAGGATCCTTGCGAGAGTAAACCAGGATGGAATGGGGTAGAACCATGGATGTTTAAAGGGAACTGGATACGGTATTTACTTCAATGAAAATTCCTCATTGGCGCATGATGTCAAAATGGGCTGACTGACAAGAACAAAAATACCAGATCATCTGAGGTTCTGGGCCCTTGGAACATGTACAATGTAGTTTTCCTAATCCTCCAATCCCAATGTAAGTCAATGGAAAAAAGTATTTTTGGGCTCGATGACGCCACACCAATGACACAGAAGTTGTAATCCCACCGTTTTGGCCACTACAAAAATATGCACCAATGGCCGGCTCATTTCCTAGGGTATTGGGTAGAACAGGTCACCCTTGGAATCAAATTTCCCCGATCCACCCATACAAGCCCTTCCATATTTAGCTGCAAACTAACTCTCACCATGCTGCCCCTGTGTGTAGAACCTGTGTGAGCCACTGTCCTCTGGGACACTATGAGGACATTGCGTCCCGTCGCTGTAGACACTGCTTTAAAGGCTGTGAGGAGTGTGAGGGCCGGTCAGCTAGCAGCTGTCTGTCCTGCAGAAGAGGCCTGTACCTCAACACACTCAACTCCAGCTGCATCCATACCTGCCCCACAGGGTACTTTGCTGATGAGAGTAAGTCAACACATCCTTTTAATACATATCTGATATTTAGCAGTGATGTATGTCAGGGGTTTGAAACATCTTAGCTCCATGGTCGGTTCTTATCAGTTTAATGCCGATAGAAGTGTTTGGGGTGTTAGTGGTTATTGAGTTGCAAACATTAGTCTCATAGTATCACACATTTGGATTTGATAGGCTTTTATCTACTATACCTACAAAATTCAATTCGTTCCATATTAGCAAGCTAGTTGTAATAATCAGCTTACATTCTAAACCTAAATTACCACTATAAAGATTCAGGAGCTACTGGGGTTCCTAAACCAAGCAAAGAGACGTGGTGATAATGAAAGTGTGTCCTCCTAAATAATAAACTTCCCATCCACACTCAAAGCCAAGAAATACTTTCACTGGCATCTCAAAGAAAATGTAATATGTAAAATATATATATATATAAAAATATAATCCAAGTCGAACAAGGCCTTGCAAAAAGAAGCCTTGCTGTGGTTTATAATCATGATGTGAGAATTATGGGGAGTAATAGGAGTAGATTCAGATACCCCACTAATTACATAAAACAGTCTATTATATTGAATATTATTCAACCATAACGTCTCCTGGTGTCCTGCTAGTAAATTGTCTAAATTTAAAGACTGCTGTGTTCATAGGAATTGTTAAGAAAATCATCGTAATTATATTATTTGCAGCACTATATTGATGCTTGAGCATGCTGTCTATGCTAGATCAGAGACAGTGTCTGAAGTGCCATGACACCTGTATGACATGCCTGAGATATGGAGATAGGTGCACTGCCTGCAGCGAGGGCTACAGGTATGTAGAAACAGTCTGTTCACCATTTACAGTTTGGTTTTGACTACGTTTCGAATGTAGTTGATTTGTGTTTATAGTCTGGCAGGAATAACTTGTGTTCCTGATTGCACCAATGGGACATTTTCCAACCTGGAGGAGATGACCTGCAGCACATGCCATTCCTCTTGTAGGACTTGTACAGGTCAGTGTGTTTGGTATGAGCAGTTTCTACAGTGCCATCACAGAAACAGACCAAATAAAACCTCCAATTGATGAGGGAATTGCTAAACCTGAGGTTAACCTAGAAGGGCTAGCAGGCATAGTTGAAAAGATTCAGGTAAGAAAATGCAGTCATAACTTATGTTTGTAGGTTGACCCGGAAATTAACATAGCACAAGCTCCCTTGAGAAAAGCAATGGGATTTTCTTCTATAGGATTTTAGAATATTGCAGGAAATCTGTGGATCTGAGGAATCTCTGAGGAAATCTGTGGCAAACATGTCTATGATATTTACATGTTTTGTTCAGAAGAATAATCCTCACGTACAAACACCACTTTTATGTTTTTGGAAGCGTAAATACAATCTGCAGAAGTAAAAGCTAATGGCTATAAATTAACTAGATAAGGGGCACATGGCTGTGTGTCAGCACCTTTAAGCTAAAGGTGGCTAATGTTGTTAGCAAACGCCATTTTTAAAACAAGACGTTTCTGACACCATTAGATCACCAGTAAGCGTGTTAACTGACATATTTCATGTCATAGAACAAAACGTGAAAATCTCTTTAACTTGTGTTAAAGGTCTCCTATCATGCAAAATTCACTTTTTGATGTCTTTTATACATAAATGAATATGTCTCCCCGGTGTGTCAGGGAACTCACAAAGTGTCAGAAAACCAAACCCTCCCTCTTTTCCTCTGTACCCTAATCTCTAAAAACGGGGGAACAACGGAGCTGATCCAGATTTGCTGCCAATATGACGTTATATCGGAAACTATGGGCGGGCTTTACACCCACGGCCCTATCAGAAACCTTGCTGTATCAGAAACAATGTGCAACGTGTTTTAGAAGTAATATGGTCTTTGTTTACATTACCAAGCATCGCTAACACTCAGAGCTAATCTGTACTGGAGAGAGTATGTGTAAAAAATAAGGATATAAAAAGGTACTCACCTTGTGATAAACCCGTGAGAAAAAAAGCATTTGAGCTCCATACTGTTTCAGAAATAATCCTTGATGTGGTTTGGAACATAATATGGCGTTTAATCACGACAGCATTTAGCTGAGTATCTGGGTAGAATTCTCCTGCATGAGCTCTTGTCTCGGCTCTCGTTTTTCTTTTTCTTTTTTTTAATCTACGAACCCAGAATCAGCACTTCTCTATCAGGCTGAAATAGAGGGGTATGATGCATGACTAGAATGGGTGATCTGTCTGGTATTTTGAGCAAAACACAGATAGGTTTTTATAGATCTGAGACCTATAATATATGCCTAAAAGTAGTATAAAAGGAGACCTTTAACCCCAGATCTCATTCCTAGCATCCAACCAAAAAACCTTTGACTTCAAGATAAGGGAACAGGAAGTGGTAAAATGCTAACTAATTTCCGGGTTTAAGGACTCACCAAGATGTGAATATTTTTCAATCACGTTTTTCCTAAAGCACTGTGTGACATTAATTAATGAAGATGTGTGTGTTTCCCAGGTCCAGGTAAGAGGGAGTGTATCCAGTGTGCTGAGGGCTTCCTGCAGCAGGAGTGGAGGTGTGTGCAGAGCTGTGGTCCTGGATACTACCCCGGAGAGGCAGCTGGAGTCCCTCACAAGATTTGCCACAGGTGGGGGATTCTCAGTCCTACAAATATCTCTGGTTCATACTCATTAAAACATATTTTCTTACACCATTGATCAACATTTTTTCAGCTGAAATACTTCTAAGCTACTATCCTTATAGAAACGAAAATGAATAAAAATAAGTTTGTTTATAATTTGATGATTTTAGTTCTTAACTACTGGCTTTATATGGATTTTTCTATAAAGGTGTGAGGAAAACTGCCTGAGCTGCAGTGGCCCCGGAACAACATGCACCAAATGCAAAGAGGGGTACCGTCTGGTTAGCAGGACCTGTGTTGTGGATGCTTCCTGTAATAATGGTGAGTACCAAATGATATGTTGGGGCCAAATAACTTATAGGTTTGCCGCATGATAATGTGTCGAGGGATAATGATAATTCACCCTGGTGTGTGACTTACCAACACTTTAATATCATAGACGTGCCTAAAGGAGCAATTTGGGGCACAGTATATTTGACCCACACTTCAACATGTTGACTGCAGGGACTGGGGATCGAACCGCTGACCCTCGGATGACGTGACTTAGTCTGAATCATTCATATTTTCAGGTCCTCTAATGCTACTACTGGCATTACAGTACAGTACATGTTTTAATTTTTTGTGAAAAGGATGTAGATTATATTTTCTTAATAAAAAGGAAACATGCAACACTTAGCAGATATAAGCTAAATAAATTATGTTTACACTAACTTGACACTACAAACAGGGACCAGATAGTGAAGTTTAGGTATTATATGGTATAATTTATTTTAGTTATATATTGAACCTGATTGTCTGCTTGTGTGTCAGCTGACGAGGTGTTCTGTCAAATGGTCCGGTCCAACCGTCTCTGTGAGAAGAAGCTGTACCGTAAATTCTGCTGCCGCACCTGTCAGATGAACGGATGAGGCCCCCCCCCCACATTTTGTTCTCCATCACTCTAAACCATGAATTGGCCTGCAATCGTTAATAAAGAACTCAAACGACTTTTTGTACAGTGTGGTTAACTTTTATACAAATGTCGGATGTCGCATTTTGGATGAAGCTCTTCAGTTGTAGAATATCTAGAAATATTCTGTAATAAACGTGAATTGTATCTAACATGTACAAACTGCATTATAATGAATGCACTTTTTGCATTATAAAGTTATAACTGATACTTTGATCAAATTAGTTTTACTCTCGATAAAATCTCATATGCTGGTATGAGCTTGATATATTTTCCTTCATCATATTATATCTACAGCTCAGTTAAAATGTAAATATTACAGCACACTGAAGTTGGTGTAGCTAGAAACGTTTATGCTAGGCTACATTTCTTTTATTTCGCGTTTTGCTCCACAGAATATTTAAATATATTTCAGCTGATATGAACTTGCACTACCCAGCTTTAGAGTTGTGTTCACTTTACCTTCAGCAGAAAGAGCATGCAGCTGTTTTTAATAAAAATGAGATCATGGTGCAATCATGATCAATATGAGATGTAGAACTAAAATGTAGAAATAAAACACATTCTTGAGGATGAAGAAAGCCTGCAGCCAGAGACATGTGTTCTGAAGTGTTGAAGCAACTGGAATATGTTCAGATTGTCGGGAAACAGACTCATCTCAGACCCAGAGCTGTATGTATGCTGTATAATAATAATAATATAAATTATCATATGGAACAGGGGGGGTTCTGTTTATACCAGTACTGGTCCTGGTCCTGGTATGGTTGACTGCTTAGCTTACCTTAGCCCAGGGGTGGGGAACCTTTTTCCTCTCAAGGGCCATTTCAATTTTTACAATATCCTCTGAGGGCCGTACAAGTTATTGACCTCTGCTTAAACATACTAAAATCACAGCCCATTCATTTGGCCTTTCTGCCTCATGCTGTGCAAAGAAAAAGCAACGTCTTAATCCAGATATCTTACCATGACTCGCGCATGCATGCACGTGCACGGTTTTGGCATGACCACCACAACAGAAAGATATGGAGACAATATGTGGGGGCATGCTCCCCCAAGAAGGGGGAAATGTTGAAGTTGAAAAGCATCAATCTGGTGCACTTTGAGAGTAACATTAAGAGATCTATGGATACATCTCTCAACATCCATATGAAACAGAACTGTAAGCAGATTTATTTTTCTTTATGGATATTTTACAAATCACTCCCCTTTCAAACTGTATTCTTGTTTATTAAAAACAACTTTTTTTTACTGTCAAATAGTATTTTATACCTGTTTACTTTATTCTCTTAT
>NW_011367574.1:0-6263 GCF_000735185.1 Notothenia coriiceps | reverse complement strand
ATTTTTTTTAATTAGCATAATGTCAAAAACAGTGAAATATTAACTTACATTTTTAGATTTTCCACACCAAACTTAGTGCACAGCATCAGTGAAGGGTCAGACACATTACCGCAGAAAATGAGCACGAGATGTGGAAAATTGTGGCCGACATCAATCAAAACGTATTAGCAAAAAGGTGTGGCTTAGACATAAATGCTCACAATTCATCCAAAATGTATCCAAATATCACAGATTTCGGTGGATAGGTTCAGTTTGTCTTGGGGAATAGGCACAAAAAAGCATGTTCATTTCGGACAATAGGGGGCGCCAAAAACACAACAAATTTATATCTCAAGAACCGATGGACGAAATAAATATATTTTGTCATAGACATACTGGCAGGTGAGTATAAACTGAGATTTAAATGAAAAATGTGGGTGTGTCCTCTTCAGTTTTTTCTCGAAATCGAAGGGTTAAAAACACTTACCGAGCCATAAGTAGGGGAAACAATGAGTTACGGCCTTTAAACTTGGAACACATGTCACAGCCCACAACGTTTTCCAGACTGTACAAAAAAATCGTACGTTTTAGCAAATACGGCTCAGTAGCGCCCCCTATTGTGCGGTAGTCAATTATAGTTTCTCCGAACTACCCAAAACTTGGCACAGACATTCCTCATGGAATTGCGGACATATTTCAAAATGGCTTCCAATATCCCTGCCCCCCATAAAGTTGGCAATTTTTGAAAAATGTGCGTTTCATGGGCGTTTTTCAATTCAAAACCTTTATTTATTCAGGTGAAAACCCATTGAGATCATTGACCTCTTTCAATGGTGACCTGCTGCAAAGACCTTTTTGCAAACTTCTCCTAGGGAAATTATCGTAAAAATTCCAAACCAGGACAACATCAGCCCATATCCAATGGGATGCTAAATTGCAAATGAATAGTTCACTGCTCAAACGGGGAGCTCGTAAGCTGACGGAGAATGTACAATTTTTGACTATTTTAATGTCACAAATTCGCTACAATGACCTTCGGACGCGAAACTTGGGACACACGTCACAGCCCACGACCTTTTCCAGACTGTACAAAAAAATCGTACGTTTTTGTACACCAGCTCAGTAGCGCCCCCTATTGTGCGATAGTCGCATATAGTTTCTCCAAACTACCCGAATCTTGCCACAGACATTACTGATGGAATTGCGGACATATTTCAAAATGGCTTCCATTAGCCCCGCCCCCCAGAAAGTTGGCCATTTTGAAAAATCGGCGTTATTCATGCATTTTAGGCGCATTTTCCCAAACACCTCCTCGGGAAAAGATCGGAAAAATTCCAGTCCAGGACAAGTTCAGCCCATATCCAATATCATGTTAAATAGACTCCATAACACACACATACAGCTCTTAAAGCATATAATACATATCAGGCTACAGCCCATGTTATGATGTGAAGCACTATTTGGTTTCATGAAAAATATCAACTGCTTATTTGTAGATATCTACTAAAGCATACAAATAAAGTGTGTAATGCAGGCCTGTTACTTATATTATTGAGAGATATATATATTATACACACTGTTCTGCTTTCTGCACTGGCCTCAGCAGCTGTTCTCACAGCTGTTCTCACTGTAAATGTTGGCTCAGAATTAAAGCAGTAGTATTAAAACATATACATTTCCCGGTCGCTGCCGGAAGACCTGGGAGTCCGGGACGCGAACGTTTGAGAAATTACGAACGGCTCATTTCGGAGGACTCGCCCGGCGACCCTCCCCGACAGGCCCACAACTGCGTGCACGTCTGTGACTGCAGTTTTAATTAAATATGTGTTCGCTATGTAGAATGTTACTGATACCTGAGAAGAGTGCAGGGTCTACACTAACACTAAAGGCACAGATGAAGATCTTTCCATCCAGCAGAGTGACCAGGATCCACACCATGGGGGCCAGCAAGGCCCTCTGTATCATGGCTGAGAACAGGTACCTGCAGGAAGACATTAGTTTAATTTAATCCCAAATGCTTATTGTGCCTCCTGGTTTCCCTCCCTCTCGTCTTGGCCTGAACAAGGACTGATTTATCCCTTTCGTGGACACAGAACTTTGTAAACAAAGTGACAAATTCTATTATTACATGACTTTCAAATATTGAAACAGCTTAATTGTTGAGATTGACAGAGAAATCTTTGAACTATATGTTGACGTTTCTTGTTGACTCCAGCAAAGAAACATGATTAACAGAGACTAATTCATTTTAGAGGTCTAAGAGTAAACCTTATTGCATACTCATTAACTTTTGCAGTATATATTTTAAAAGATCTAAAAGTTTCATAGATCTTCAAGAATATTTACCAAATCAATGACTTACTTAATAGTTGAAGAGGTCATTTATATATATTTAAGTGATCTCTCAATCACTGCAACTCTAGCTCTGTATTATATGTATATGACAAGATTGATTAATGAAAATCAATAAGAAATGTCAACATGTACCAATGGTATTGTTCAGTTTACTACTATGCCCTCAAAAGAGTAAGAGTAATAAGTACATCCAAACAACATGACCTTGAAAGGATACTAGTTACAGGGATTTGATTAGGAAAACAATCCACTAAGTGTTTTAGTAAAACCTTGACTCACTTTACCACAGCAGGATTTTTAGATCTGTTCCCAGTGGGTCTCATCCACTCCTCCATCATGACTCCTGTATGTCTGTTGACTAGGACTCCCAGGAAAAAGAGTATGATGGGGGGCACAATCATCACACCTAGAGAGTACAGCTTGTTGTACTGAGGAAGGCATGGGCAGTTAAAGTCAAAGCTGGTGTACAGCTTGACACTGACCAGGGCCAGGATAATACAGATACCATTGGAAATTGACTCAGAATTGGACTGAAAGTACTGCAGGACTAACTTCAGACGATCCATAGATAGGATAGTATGGGTAAATGACAAAAACTACTGCCGGTCTTTTAATTCCAGCTGTGGTGACAGAATTTAATTCCGGTATTAATTTATCCTAAATGTTTTAGCTTCTGTAAAAAGTATGCTTTTTAAAAAAGAAAACTTGTAAATAAAATGAGATTTTTTTAATTGACATTTCACCTTACCACAATATAAACCAAACCTTTGTGAAGAGAAGTCTTAAATCCACATTTAGCAGTCTGAGTTAAAAAGCTGAGCTACTGCTGCAGTTAGTCCCGAGTGATCAAGGAGTGTATGAACGCATGAACACCGAGCAGGGCACAGAGTGCGGCCACACCCTGCCCCACTGTCACAGGCTCTCACAGAGACAAGGACTTCCTGTTTCGGCTCTATTGTATCATGACCGGGCCTGAAACGAAAATTCAAAGCATATGGGACCGTACAAAGGATCAACCACTAAAAGAAGAGTGGAAGCTGCAAAAGGGGGGACCAACTTCCTATTGATGCCTACATTGGAACGGGATAAAAGCTCCTGCAGGTGTAACACTATGGGTTGGATGAAATTTGTGAACACTTTTAAAAATATATATTCATGGATGTTTATTTAAAATAAATATTAATGTGTGGATCAAAAATATATTTGTGCAATATATGGATTTTTTTCTTCATTTATATAAAACATTTAATGTTTATGCGCATTTTGAAAAATATTTTTTTGTTGACGATATCTTTATATAAATCCCAAATTACATTTTGTAAATCCTTCTGCAAGCATTTATTTGATTCAAGAATGATCTGACCACATAGCTAAAGCGCAATTGCCAATATGTAAAGGTAACTTATTAAATGTTTTGGAACATGGCATGATCTTGAAATGGTCAAGCAAAATTCTACCCAGAAAGTGGCAACTTGATACAATGTTATTCAGCAAATGCTTTGAAAAAAATACACAATATAAAGTAAGCAAATCATTTTATTTTAATTGTTGTACTCTTAAGCTACAGGAAAGTGCTTTGATTAAAACATTGTTAAAGATCTGTTATGAATGGCCAAAAGAAAATCAAGGACTAAAACAGCTTTGTCTTGTGAAAAAGATGCACAGACCTTGTGAACAGTTGTACTGCTTTTAATGAAACTTTGTTTCTTCTGATAGTCTTGATGAACTGCCAGCAAGAAAAGCCAACTGTACCATGTTTTCACATGCAAATACTCAACTGTCATTGACAGCCAACAAAATCCCAAATGATAGTTATTAAAAGGGTAGTGGTTTACAAAAAAAGACCATGACTGAGGACTATCAAGGCAGGTCAAAAAGGAAAACAATACTGTCTGCAGACAGTAGTTTTAGGAAGGGACGGCGGTTAAGAGCCATCTAGGTGCAACTTTAGTTTTTCTTTAATAGCTTGCAGGTGTTTTCAGATCAAAGGGATCTCTGAAGAGTCTTCAGCATCCATCACTCTGAACACCCCCCCCTTCTCTTTCTTCATGCTCCCCTTCCCTTTGTCTGAAAGTACAGAGAAAAAAAAACTTTACTTCAGCTCACTAGAAAAAACAATGGCTAAATACGAAGACAGTAAATTAAAAAAAAAGGGACAATGCAAACATGACACATTTAGAAAGGTTCACATCACCCTAATGACCAACATTAAAGTCTTTACACATGGCGCCTTAGAAAACCCTCCGTTACACATCAGGTCCTCTTTTGAAACTGATCAGCACAAACATAAGGTGGCAGTAGTAATGTTTACACTACGTAGTGCGGCACAGCTCTCGACACCAGCTATTAATATTTAGGTTATTAAAGTTAGATAGATATGTCACTATATGTACAGATGTCCATTTTCACTTGTCACTTTAACTCATTTCGTACTTCATAATTTATATCACCAAATATGTATATATGCTGACAGTTATTTTACTCATCTCCTATTTCATAGTCTTTTATTATTATTATCATCATCATTTTAATTGTTCTTGATTTTTTTAATCTGTGTGAATCTGTGCTCTCCTGTTTTTCACGCTTACCCTGTTGCTGCATGTACAACTGAATTTCCCCACGGGGATTAATAAAGGTCCATCTTATCTTATGGTTTTCCATTTAAAAACAGATCACTGACCGGGGAGACTGACCCTGTACAAACCCGAAGTTTTGAAAAGCACATTTCTGTCATTACAATTTTCTTAATAGAATTTCTTTACTTTGCAAGCGCAGAATGTTGATCAGTGGTTTTCTGTTCAATTTGGTTCTTAGAAATGGGTAAATATAATTTTCTTCTGATATGATGAAAACACTGACATCTTAAAATGACTAAATGAAAAAACTCTTTGTTGGGACGACAATATTTTCTGCACCACAACTACGGACATTTTGATTTTAATGTGTCACATTTTCTGCTTAACTCGGCACCAAAGGGCCTAAGCAGCATAAAGGCCTTTAAAACATTTCTACTTTATTAAATGGATACATTAGACATTCTGTATTCGCTGATTATTGACAACTTTCAGTGTCGTTGTGATAGTAAGATAATAGATTCTTAGCATTCAATCATATTGATCACCTTAGTGTATTTGGCCCAACAGCATGTTTGAGATATTCAACTTATAATTGAACATTGTGCCTACTGAAGTGCTTTTGCATGATCATATTTTAATAATCACTCTCATATTATCCTCTGAAATAACGACAAGAGTTTGACCTGTGTAGTGGTGTTTCTCCTCACCCAGCATGTCGCTGCGATCCAGTAAAAGCTCCAGGTCCTTGTTGCTGATCACCTCCCCCCTTGATGTTTTCACCTCCCTGAGCGAGACAAACGAACAGACAAACGTTACTCTACACCAGGGGTCGGCAACCTTTTTGATATGAAGTCCCATTCAAAAAATAAATAATGTTTTATCAGCGTGCCGACGATCGTGTATTCTCAATGGGGGGGTGAGGAGCTCAACGCTCTTGAACTGTCAACAGGAGGGCAGAGGGAGCCTCGCTGCGGGGAAGCAGTGTGTGGACCCGTCAGCGCAAATTACATGATGCCGACTTTAACAAACAAGAAGAGATTGAAGGGCCATCTACTAATGACCATGTACTAGGTAGGGGTGGGCGATATTGAAAAAGATAATATCACGATATTTTTCAAGCAGTATCACGATAGACGATATTTATTCATGTCAGTTATTATGGTTATTTTTCAAGTTACTTAACAGTACAACCACCTACAAGGTAACAACAACTAAAATAAAAAGGAGTAACAGACCAAAATACCATTTCAAGCTGGTTTTAATTCTGCAATGAATCCCTGAATGAACAATTCAACAGGAATTTTGATATGGCTTCCTCAGTGTTCAAGTTGGTATGCCTACACCCTACACAAC
>NW_011367573.1:0-5863 GCF_000735185.1 Notothenia coriiceps | reverse complement strand
CCTATATCAGCAAAACTAGGGGCTGAATCTAATCAGCCCTAACTATAAGCTTTATCAAAAAGGAAGGTCTTAAGCACACTCTTAAAAATGGATAGGCTTTCTGCCGCCCGAACACAAACTGGAAGCTGATTCCACAAAAGTGGAGCTTGATAAGAAAAGGCTCTGGCTCCCATTGTACTTTTAGAGACTCTAGGAACAACCAACAACCCTGCATTCTTGGAACGCAATGCCCTAGTAGGACAGTAGGGTATAATGAGTTCTTTAAGGTAAGATAGGCGAGAAGAAGAATTTTAAATTATATCCTGTGTTCTATAGGGAGCCAGTGTAAGGCAGCCAGAACTAGGAGTAATGTGGTCCCTTTTCCTAATTCTGGTTAGTACACGAGCTGCAGCATTTTGAATCAGCTGAAGCGACTTGACTGACTTCTTGGTATACCCTGATAATAAGGAGTTATAATAATCCAGCCTTGAAGTAGCAAATGCATGGACTAGTTTCTCTGCATCGTTTTGAGGCAAGATATGCCTGATTTTTGCAATGTTACGTAGATGAAAGAAGGCGGTCCTTAAAATTGATTTTATGTGGGCGTTAAAGGATAGATCAAATATAACACCAAGGTTCCTTACAGTCTCACCGGAGGCCAAATGAATGCCATCCATAGTTAGTATATCCTTAGATAATTTGTTTCGTAGATTCTTTGGGCTGAGTACAATAACTTCAGTTTTGGCCATGTTTAACATACAAAAATGTAAGGTCTTCCACGTTTTTAAGTCCTTGAGGCAGTCTTGAATTTTATTTAGATGATTGGTTTTATCAGGCTTGATGGATAAATATAGTTCAGTATCATCCACATAACAATCTTTAACAACCGTATCACCTGAATCTCCTCCTAGAGCACCATTGTGTTATTTTTAACCAAATATCTCTCAGAGGGGCGTTGGGAGTGGCACCTTATTTTCATCTAAAGTAACAGACACAGAATCAGCACTTTTGAAACAGGGCTGAAACAGAGGGGATTATGGGATGCTCCAATGATCTGTTTGGTATTTCAAGCCAAACACTTCAAAGACCAGTTTTATATCTAAGACCTATAATATATTGATGAAAAACAATATAATAGGGGACCTTTAAACATGTTTAAAGGCACTTCAGTTTAGTTAACATATTTAGAAAATGTTGGAAGTTTTTCTTTCTCAAACTACCAAGATTTTCTAAATATATGGGGACTTCAGAGCATACTGTAGGAGGTAGAGATGTATTTTTAAGTGTCACATTATCAAAATTATCATTATATACACATTAAATAAAATGAAAGAAAAATATGGACATAATTTTATCAACATGAAGAAAGAAGAAAGAAAGAAGAGCAAAGGGGAAACTTGCAAAGATCAGCAACTTGGCCACAGTAAGGACCTGCGAATGGGGGGATGGTGGGGTTGAGCGAGAGAAGATTAGAGGGGAGAGGTAGTGAGGTTCACTTGTAGGGGACATCCACACCTGTCATGTCACACACCGCAGAGAGTCAACAGGTTACGAGACGGCGACGCGAGAAACGCAGTGACATCTACACCTGTCATGTCTGCACCTTAAGAGGTCACCGCTAAGAGTTTGAGACAGAGGGTGAGAGTGCACGGAGAAGAAGAGAGGGGAGCACAGGGGGGGCGGGGGTGGCGGAGGGTCATGTAGCGGTAAGATGACATCTAAACCTGTCATGTCAAGCTCCTCACAGTGTCAGGCGGTCACCAGACAAAGACAAAGACAGAGGTAGATGGGAGAAGCGGTGAGGTGACATCTCCAGCTGTCATGTCTGCACATGAACCGGGGTCAACGGAGTGCTGTTTGAACCAAAGAGAGGGGACGAGGGATGGAGGCAGACTGGAGAGGACAGCTGTAAGTCAAAGCGACAGAGAGACTCAAGTGAATCACAAGATTTAGCCGTGTGACAGACAGGCGGTAGTCTTTCATTGTTTTCAGGCAGGAGACAGATGGAAACATTTTACTGAGTCCTTTTCCAGGTGTTGGTGGCTCGATTCCACTTGAATCCAAATGTTGTTCAAATGAAGAAGACAGTAGCTGCTTTTAAGGACATTTTCAAGCACTATATTATATGATGGAGGATTTCTACTCTAAATACAAGCATAAATCAATTGCAATAATTAGCAATTATTATGTGTTATTTATATGTTAATTTGAATAGATGGAGAATCTGAATGCAAGAACCCCTATCCATCAGTACTATAATAAATCATGTTAACTTTCAATACAGATGAAAGCACTTTTTTTATTTGTACAATATTATTAATTGATACAAAAAAGTCCCTTGTTTACTGTGTGGGGCTCTACTTCATTCCATTTTAAATCCTATGGCAAACTGTGATATTCTTATAAACATCCATCAACCCTAAACCCTTTTTAAAGAACTCCTTGTTTCCAAGCCAATATTTGTAGCGGCCAAACTTTAGAACTTCAACTTCTGTTAAAGTTCCTAGTATGGAAAAGTGGTTAAATGCGCTACGTTATTTTGCCTCGTCCTATTTTCCTTCTTTCCTGGGTTTAAAGGCAACATCAGTTTGCTCGCTCAATGGACCAGATCCCCAGATGATGATCCGGGTAATTTATAATTCGCTCGTCAAGCCACTTTGGCTTTAAAAGCCATTGAACAACTGTCCTAGAAATGGCCGGGAGCCTGTCCTAAAACTGTATCCATTTATCTTTGTACATCCATCCTCAGAACTGTTTAGAGAATTGTCAGCTCCTATTTACTCGTCCTGACATGTTTGTCACCTGTCAGCTCACATCAACACCAACACTATCAGCATTAACCACTTCCTGGAAACCAATTTCTTTCTTTGATTAAATACTTATCTAAGAATGGTGCTTATAGTTCACATTTTTGAAATATTTGAAAACAATAAAGAGATTTACTTGACAGATGTCAACATTTGAATTTACCTTCTGTACAACTGGTTTACAGTTTTGAATGGTATCTTGACTTACATTAATATAGTGCTAGTCTAGTCTTCCAACCTCTAGCCCCTTTTTCATTGAGATTGTTCCGGGGCCGGTGTCGATTGAAAATACATTACTGTGTTCCCCATGTACTGTCTGCTGGCTTTTGGCCCTGAACATTGGTTCAACCCTGGTCCCAACTAAATGGTCAGTCCATTACCACCTGGTGAGACAGTCCAACATGGGATTACTACTTTTAAGCGGCTTCTGCCATTTCTGAAACGGTATTATCCTTATCCAACAGGAATGCCGTACCACTCAAGCAGTCGCCAAATTTTGCTGAACCATAGTAGCATAATAATAGCCACACTGGAGAACAGTATAAAGTTGGAGAAGTTGTGCCTGGAATTCAATCTGGCTCTGTTCCTAAAAAAGCAACATGAGCCCAACTCCGAATCAATTTGCCATTGTGGTTATTGCTGTCAGAAAAGCAGTGACGCAATGACAGCGTGGAAGCAAACTAGCTCCACCACGAAACTAGAAAGGAACACATTTCAGTGGAAAAGGGTTTTCCAAGTGCACTACCTGTTCATCATCTTTTGCTCATTCACACACGATCTCACTGATGGCTGTGCCTCTGGGAGCAATTTTGGGGTACAGTATTTGGCAGGAGGACACTTACACATATCAAGGAGCAGAGCAGCCGTGGATTGAACCCCCAATCCTCTGATAGGTTGCTCTACCTCTTAAAACACAGACCCTTATTGTGAACATTTCCTCGCCCTGATGCTGTTTCAAAAGAAAAACCATCACATTAAAAGGAGATGCTCCCTCTTTCTCCCTTTTCCCCAGCCTCCATCTGAAGCCATACTCCACCTTCATCTGAGCATCACATACAGTAGAAACACGGCATATATTCTGTCCGCTCCCAGGGCGCCTCTGTATGAATGATGTGTACAGTAGTTATTTTAGAGCATGACAGTGGGAATGCAGAAGTTGTTTAAATATTTAAAGGTGAGAGTGATGATTCATACTTCCATTTGAACATCAGTAGTTTCTTTCTTGCTCAATAAAGAATGGACAGAATTTCGAGCCTTATTTTCTTGTTTGGTTGCATAAAGGGCTGAACTATCTCACCCCTGATTAAACACCTTAACATGTTCTCTTGATGTCCATAGTGCTAGGATACTTTACAGACACTGCTTACTGCCCCTCCTGATTTTAAACTATTTTATTTGTCCGTCTTTGTCCTCTCCTCACCTCTCTTCCCCATCTCTCCCTGTTTCCTCCTCCTCCCCTTCGATCTCTTTATCTCTCTGAGGCTCCCACCAGCATCCTCTCTGAGGGAGTACTACTCCTTCATACTGGCCTTCTTCATTACACAAAACAGTTTGATCAATTATTCTATTAACTTTACTCTCTCTGTTTCTTACATTCTCTGTGTAAATGTCTGTCATCACATTTCAGAATCCTTGGCAGCGTCTTATCCCTGGGATTGCTACGTCTTTGCACTGGCAGTTTTCGTGACACTGACCAATCAGATTCATAAGTGGAGCCATTCGTACTTCGGCCTCCCGTGCTGGGTTACGTTGCTCCAGGACTGGCATTTAGTTTTGCCACAGAAACATCACCGCATCCACCACGTCTCACCACACGAGACATACTACTGCATTACAACGTGTAAGAACTGCTGTTATCACAACTAGTAAATATTTTGTATGCCACTCAGATAAGAATATGGTTTTACATACTAGAGATTTTAACTACATTACAAAAACAAATGTCCCCGGCTGAACTCTAAGCAGATAAACAATGCGCAAGTCAAAATAAATAATATAAAAACATAAACATACATTATTTTTGGAAGAGAGGAACAGACTTTAACTTGATAATTTTACTCAATGGACATTTTCCAGACAACTTTCCGGGCTTAGTCACAAGTTTGAAGTCTTCTTCAAAATAGCATGGTGTTCATTTTTTAACTTATGGTCCCTTTTAGAGTTAAATAAACAAGAAAGCACCACATGCTTTAGGGTGGGGCTATTTTGTGATTGACAGGTCATAGCCGTGTGGACCTGTGTTCATCTGGGTGCTCTTAGTTTTTTTGTCTTAAAATAATAATCTTTTTTACATTGTTTACAAATCCTAAACATTTAAAAGTTACATTTTGCCTAAAAATGTCTTGGTTAGCATTCGATCATAGTTAACTCGTCCCTCCCGTCCTCTTGTTGTTCATTTCATTTCAAACCTTTATTTAACGAGATTGGTCCCATTGAGATCATAGATCTCTTTTTCAAGGGAGACCTGCAGCATATAGGTTCCACATGAAACATAAAACAATAAAGGACATCATACATTATATTTACAGGATACATTTACATAGTTATAGACATTTACAAGTGCCCATAGTATCAACGAGCATTTCATTTAGCCTAGCTTTAAAAACATGCAGAGGAAGGAGATTGCTCAGTTTCAATTCTTGCTGAAGATTGTTTCAAGCAAGTGGAGCTGCGCACATAAAAGCTGTCTTACCTAAGACAGTCCTTGCTCTTGGCACATCTAACAATACTATATCATGAGATCTCAGACAATAGCTGCTTGCAACTCTCTGTGTTATCAGAGAGCAGATATAATACGGGAGTTTACCCAACAAAGCTTTATAAATAAACGTGTACCAATGACTGAGCCTCTTTACAGTAAGTGATGGCAAACCTGCCTTGGTATACAGTGTACAGTGATGTGTAAGTGCTTTACAATTTGTGACAAATCTCAGTGCGCTGTGATAGGCGGCATCTAACTTGTTCAGGCAATAGGCAGGTGCATTCATATACAACAAATCACCATAGTCCAGCACAGGTAAAAAGGTCACAGTGACTAGCCTTTTCCTGGCTTCAAGCGAGAAACAGGACTTGTTTCT
>NW_011367572.1:0-3195 GCF_000735185.1 Notothenia coriiceps | reverse complement strand
AATTTGAAAAACGTAAGATTTCTGGAAAAAATAGTCAAAAGAAAAATTGAATTTTGAAAAAAGTCAAGAGAAATTAAAAAAATGTAGATTTTTGTTCAAATAGTCAGAAATTTGATAATAAATGGAATAAAAAAAAAAAAAAGTAACAGTAATCTGATTAACAGCCAGTGGCGATCCTAGAGTCGGTGGGGGCCCTAGGCAAACATTCACTGGGGGCCCCTCGAGCCAGATGTTCATCACCACGCACAGCCGACAGCAGCGTCATTTTTTCGAAAATTTCGAAAATACATTAAAATTACAAAAAAAGGAGCATTTCAATTATGAAAGTTGAGAGAAAAATAAAAAATTGTCTGGATTTTGACATGATTAGGGCCACATGTACAAAAAAAAATACAAATTAAGATGTCATAAATCAGATTCAGGCAGTAGGCGTATAGATTAACCCTTAAAGTATTATCCTACAGAACAGCTGACAGAGAAGAGAGAACAGCTGATCCTTTACAACAAACACTACATCATCTTTTTAGGTTTTAAGTGAAACCTTCTAGATATCCACCTTTTAAAAAAAAAATGAAATCTGATTACCCATTAACAGCAGTAATGCCTTCATTAGCTTCAGCCACATGACTTCCTGTCAGTGTGTTTCAGTGAAGCCTTCCTCTAAGAATAGACTCGATGGCTTCAAAGTCTCTGCTGACATCTGGTGGGCAGAGAGAAAGAGCTGTAGCTGCTCGTCTCCCTCCTTTGGCCTGAATCAGCACCATCAGACAGTTTTACTGCTGATTCCTATCGATCTCAGTGTGGAGCAGCCGTGGCTCCTGCATCATATAACAGGAGAACATCACATTTGTTTTGGTCTGTTTGGCATGACAGAATAGTAAAGAAGAAGAAGCAACAACAGCTACAAAAAGGCACAGAAATTAACATCTCATAACTAAGTCCCTGAGGTAAAATATCTTTTAGGTTTTTATTTTAAAAAAGGAGAGTTTTATGAACTAATCCAACAGATTTTACGACACCATCAGACTGTATTTTGTCTCAGCTTTAGCTAATGAAGGTGAGCATGCTAATATGGCATGCTAGAAATCATATAGTGGTGCAGACACAAGTCCTAAAACCCAGGAATGAGTCAGCATTTGACCACTTCCTGCTCCCTCTCCTCTCAAGGGAACACTAGCCATGCTAACTTGTGGCCTACACAAATACACAAGATAAGATATTCGTGTATTCATCCCAGTTTGGGGAATTCCTTTGTCCCAGCAGCACGTAGACAAGCCTAGATGAGAGTTACACATGCGTCACTTCTGGGCAAAAATGACGGCTCCGCCCACTTTTGGGGGAAAACAAAGCTGTCGTTTGAATGGCGGACAATTCCAATTCTGAAGTTTTTGCCAATCCGATCAGAAATGTAAGAAAACCNCTCACTTTTTTGTTAAACATTGACATTTTTCCAGAGTCAGATATTTTATCAAAAGCGTACAGAGAAGAGAGAACAAAAAAAAAAAAAAGTAGTCACATTTTGATAAAATATCTGACTCTGGAAAAATGTCAATGTTTAACAAAAAAGTGAGAATTATCTAAAAAGTCAGGAATTTGAAAAACGTAAGATTNCATATAGGTTCACCTGCTGAATGAAAACAGAACAAATGAAGCAAAGGAAGTGGAAGCCATGAAGCAGATTCAGGTTCAGAGTGAATCTATACTTCTACTGCCTGAATCTGCTTCATGGCTTCCACTTCCTTTGCTTCATTTGTTCTGTTTTCATTCAGCAGGTGAACCTATATGTTCATAATATAGTGTGTGTGAGCTTAATTGTGTGTGTTGAACTAAAACGGAGCATTTTCAGTCAGCTCAGATTTTATTCATGCTTTTTTTAAACTGTAGTATGTACTCATTAGGGTGGTCCTTAAAATTGAAAGTGGGAAAGTCTAAGCTCCAACCCCCAGAATGAATTATATTAGTCAAGAAAACTCTCCTGGTGAATGTTTTTCTCAATCTGAATGGCTGCCACGGTGCTGCAACTGAGGCTACACTTCAAGGTCAATGAGGGGGGGTAAATGTTGTTGGAATTTCAATCAAATTCACCAGGAGAGTTTTCTTGACTCTCATAATGAATTCCGGTGGTTGGAGCTTAAAATAAATGAATTTGAAAATGTACATGGCACTAAGGACCACCCTTGGGCTCATGTGTTTCAGTGTTAGGCTACTGCCTGAACATTCTTCATGAAAGGCAGGTTTTCCTATCAATAAAACATTTTTTTAAAATCTTAAATATCTTGGTTTCTTATTTTCTAAGGTCACATTGTTCTGTTGTCTTACTACACTTCAGTAAAAACATCTTATTGATATTTCTTTCTCTTGCGTTTGATATTGAGATAATCCCAACATATTGATACTCAGGAACTGATCACATGACTGATGTGTGTTTCTGTTGTTGAGCAGTGCATCTTAATTATTGATGAAATGGAGGTCACTGCACATCACCTGAGCAGTATTTGGATTTCCATTGATTTCTACCGCAACAGTACACTTCACACGTTGTCTGCATGCATGCAAGTTGTCTATTCTTGCACAGTCTACAACTTGTGGCCGTGTTAACACCCACAATTCTTAGTAACTCTTTTAAACAATTAGTCTTATAAGACAAACGCAGCTTTTGATTTCTGGCCCCCCCGGGGTAAAGAGCAATGGGTTTGAGTTTCCCTTTGTTCCATGTGCAATAAAGCCGCTTGATTTGCACCGAAGCTCCACATTCCTGCACAGCTCAGCAGCTCTGTACTCTATACAATGGATTTATTTTCATTATTTGCTGTAACTGTTGTGATTAATGCCGAATGTCCTCTTGTGTTTCTGCCATTTTCTAACAATAAGCTCCTTTGTGATCCTTGGTCAGGGAAATATTGACTAGTTACTTCTCTAGATATTAAGTTGGTGTGACCTGAGACATTTTGCAGATGACGTCAACCTGTTAAGCCCCGAGCCTGTTTTTCAGGTCTCAGGCTCGAACATGACATGCCCAGAACAAATGACTATATCTTCACTTCTAAAAAGGGTTACATGAATAATCTTTTTTCTCAAAGCAGTGATAAACTTGTGAGTTGGATGTAGGGGAGTCAGAATCAATATAGATTTTTTTTCTTTTAAAGTAAATTCAGATTGAACATAGTAAAAAAGAATTAAATTATTGTGTCCGTC
>NW_011367571.1:0-5301 GCF_000735185.1 Notothenia coriiceps | reverse complement strand
AAATGTTGTTCAGTCAGTCAGTGTTGAACCTTGAGAGAAAGGATGAGATTATTTCAGTCTTTTTGCCATGTACAAAGATGACCGCATCATCGGCATACATTTGCACATTCAACTCAGGACATACATTAGGCGAGTCATTAATGTGCAGTGAAAACAGTAATGGTCCAATAATGGAACCTTGTGGAACCCCAACAGGGTTGACAAGGTAGGGGGATTGGGCACCGTTGACCAAAACACACTGTTTTCTGTTCGATAAGTAAGACTTTAACCAATGTATTGAATCTGCCGAGAAATTGAAATTAGTCAGCTTTGTAAGGAGCACTTGGTGGTCAACTGTGTCAAAAGCCTTCCTGAGATCAAGGAAGACAGCACCCTACATATGGGCTCGTGTCCAACATACACTTTTCCACAAAGACACAGTTAGCTGTCTCAGTGGAGTGGTGAGCACGAAAACCAAACTGCATTGGGTGGATTGGAGGGAAGCCTTTATTTAAATGTTTGGTGATTAGTTTTGACACCCATTTCTCAGCTATCTTAGAGACACAGGGGAGTCTATATACTGTATCTGATTGGATGTAAGTTGATCAGTGTTACTTATTTATTTGTATCATTAGCTGTACAATTGTTTAGCAAAAGTGAACATTTGTCAGGTTAATGTTTCCTGTTACATAGTTTAAAGGGGCAGTATCATTATATTTGCACACTTAGTATTTGCATGGCTATAAATCAGTGTTAGTCTTTATGCAACAGTAAGAGTGCAATATGAGCTGCTTGCAATAAAACTGGTGCTGCAAAAACTGAAGAACAAAGTGAAGTGTACATTACAAGTACTCAGCCTATCTACAGGGGTTGGCTAATAACTTTGGCCCTGCTCCTGTCTGACCAGGCTCCCTGTTGAGAAACATGGGGGAAATTGAAAGAATGAATCCTGTTTTGAAAAGGCAGCTCTCATAGATGCAATACAGCCTGGGTCAAGTCAGTGGCGATATTGGCTTTGCCTGTCCTGCAATATATTATTATATTTCTCATTATGACTAGCTAAAATGGATACATTTCAAGGGGATGTTGACTTGCAATGTGAAACAGAGATCTCAGCTTACTCCTTAGTTAATGGTAGAAGGGGTGAAAGAACAGACAATACAAACCTGCGCGCCTT
Organism: Notothenia coriiceps; assembly: GCF_000735185.1. NCBI lineage: Eukaryota > Metazoa > Chordata > Actinopteri > Perciformes > Nototheniidae > Notothenia > Notothenia coriiceps. The sequence goes on along the minus strand of NW_011367571.1, from coordinate 4,145 downwards.
ACACATACAGGATTTGGAACATTCAAACACAACCGTTTATCTACATGCTTGGTGACGCACAGCGTGCCATGTCGGGATAAAACACTATTAATGGTGGAATAGCAGACGGGGGGAGGAAGCCGGAGACCCTGGTGGAATAAATCCTGCGAGTGCACACAACTTCTGTATGCTATGACCATGGATACATAAAGAAACTGAAGACACCGCTTGAGGTTGGGCCCTGTTCATTCCTATGAAAGTTGCTCAGTGGAGCACAAAGCAAAAAGGGCAAGTCTACCAAGTACTTAATTAAACCGATCATCTTAGACTTCCTGACAGTTTTCTGCATCTATTTGGCCCTTGAGAGCACTTGCGGGGAGCTTGATTTAGCTTGTAACATTTTACATCTTTTAGGACTTAAGGATTTAAACATCCAAATATCCAATTGTTAAGTTCATGAAGTTGATTTACCTAAATGTATCTGCTGATTTACAGACATCTTTTTACAAATGTAAAACAATAATAAATGATTTGTTTGGGCGAAAATAACAACATTTGCTTTAACGCCCAGCACACTTCCTGAGGGCTTGGTCACAACCTCAATATGAAAGGCCGCCCTAAAGACTTGTGATTGGTTCTGCTATGCAGGTATTTTTTAAACTCCATTAATGTTTCCATACAGTTTCTGCAACGAAACCAGGAAAACGTATACAACTATTTGGGATAAGCGCTTAGACGCTGACTTGCACACCAAGCAATTGACTGCTGTGCTTGTTAAAACTCTAGGGTCTACTGCCACAGAGACCATTCATCCAGCAAAGATACCCAAAAGTCCTGTGGGTTGTTTCAGATCTGATACTGATCGTAAACATACAGATGCAACCCAATTGGACTGATCCCAGGATCACAAAATGTGTCATCAAATAGATGCTTAAAATGTAGATTACAGTGGCTTTTGCGGGGGCTTGTCCAAAACCATATTTATGGAGGCTTTAAACCCAAAACAGGGAGTGAAATGTTCTCTAATGCTCCATAGAGCTGTTCACTACAAGCATTGCCTTTTATCTTAAACATTTGATTCACTTCTTAAACAAAAATCTTGACACAGCCTTAAGCAGAGCATCTCTACATCCTTCTGCATTCTCTACATCTCAGATTTGTATCTTTTTATTTTTTCATAGATTAACAGTACCAGGTATCCTCCTGTGATACAAGACTAGGATTCAGCAGGAAATATGTTTAGTCTGTCTGCAAATGAAGCAGAGGAGAAGAGTGCAATGCTGTTACCATGGTAATGGATAGCAACTAAAGCGCTGGTTGCAGCTCACTTCCTGGGCAGAGCGAAAATTACAGTTGCTGTCCGAGCTTCAAAGGCCATTGTAAAACTTTCCCTGTAACAGTTAAAAGAAGAGGAGCGACACGAGGGAAGTTATGGTTTGATCTCCATGTCTCCTTTCGAAAAGCTGGAAAAGTTTGAATTTAACAGTTTTCGTCCATCTAATTTTTTATTTTTACAAGCAGCATTAGTGTCTTTCATCTCATGCACACAGCCTTAATACCGGGTTGTTTTATCATCTTTTCTTTGTTTTGCTATTAATTAGCAGACCTTTATTCTCATACACCGAGGTTGGAAGAGCACAGTGGTCTATTAAATCCACCGTGACATTAAAGATCCCATGTCATGGCCATTTCTATTGATCATAATTCCATTGTTGAGGTATACTAGAATAGATTTACGCTGTGCAATTTTCCAAACTCACAAAGGTTTCTCATACAGGATCTCTGTATAGTATGTGTATTAACTCTCTGTCCTAAACGCCTTGGGTATGGGCACGTCACTGTACCCAGGAAGAAAACAATGGAAAAAGAGAAATGTCCAACGAGGCGTTCTGGGGCAGCATAGACAGGTCTTTTCTGCGTTAGAGTTTTTCTCCCTACAGGGTGTACTTTGAGGGTTTTTGACTCTGCAGACCGTTTACATGCAGAACAACCTTCATAACACACAAGGGGATGGGTAATAACCGGAAAAGCCTGACATGGGACCTTTAATTGTTCCGTTCGCCGCTGCCCTCAAAGCCCTCCGAGACCCCACATCCACTTCATTATGCACTTCTCACTATGACTATGGTATAGTATCTTCTCTGAACGATGGCGGTTTGACATGTTACATACTATGAGTCTGATCAATTCAATTGCATGCATTTAAGTTACTGGGCCGTCAAAAAGGTTTTCAACTGCCTTCATGTTAATGTTGTTAATGTAGACGGGTACTTCTAGATGTTTTGCACATGTTAAGTGAATTACTAGAAAACTGGCAAAAGAAAATGCCAATGAAATGAAAATTCATTTATTATGCTGTTGTTAGAAACTTGTTCATTAAGAAAAGCACTAGGTTTATTGAAGTATTTCTGATTCTGATATCTGATAAAGAATTTCCCATTTTCATTTCTTATTCTGAAAAAACCCAATGTACCATTTCAGAAGAGTAAGTAACAACGTGAGGTAATTAAAAAGGTGCTTAAACAACAACAAAATGTACAAAACTGGATAGAAATGTGTGTTTTTTTTTCAAGTATTAATTTTGGTAAAATTAAATGAGATGTGTGTGGCTCGATGAGAGTAATATTCTAATCTTCCGCTCCTTTTGGTCTCTAGTGGAGAAGAAGCTTGAGTTTTTAGGTAAAATGCTTTGTTTACATCATCATTTATTTGCTGTGTTGCTTTTGGTTTTATCGGATTCAATTCACCAACTTTTCTACCTCAGTTAAGCAACATTTAGAGAAACGCACCCCGTGATCCTCTTTTACAATTACTTTTGGAAGAGTTGGGACTGTAGCCTTACACTGTATGAGATCATTAAACACTCACTGAGTAATTAGAATGTTGCTGGGGGCCACACAGATTCTAATAACTGATGTGTAAGAGACCCCAGAGAGAGAGGACCACATCAAAAAGACGATTTAACTTTTCACCTCTGGGCCCCGGGAGGACAGGTAATTCTGCGGAGTATTATCCAGATAAAGCTGTGTTGTTTTAAAGGGGCACATTATCAACACACGACATCGCGCTGCAATCTTCTCCCACGCTCAACGACACCTTCCTCATCATTATGTTGCTGCATTCATCTCAGTCTCCCTATAGGCAATCATCTTTCTCTACTGTGTGTATGTTCAACATTGAGTCATCCTTTTTACAGGCTCAAATGACATCAGCATGTTATTTCTTAACATAGCTAGACCCTCCAGAAAAATGCGGGCAAAAATCCTTTATTATGCGGGCTAAATTCCTTGATTATGCAGGCTAAAATCCTTGATTATGCGATTAAACATGCAGGGTTTTTATGTGATTTTATGCGGTGAAATTGCGGGAAGTTGCGAAATATGCGGAAAGTTGCGAAATATGCTAAATATGCGGGGAAAAAGAAAAACAATTTTTTAATATTGGGCTGTCTTATTTATTCTCTCTCACACACAAACTGCCACTAACGTTAAACCCCTTTACTATTCAATTAAACACATTCAATGTTTATTTATTGTAGAAGCAATTGGGCTTTTTTAATCTCACACACACACACACACACACACACACACCCCACACACACACACACGCACACACACACACACACACACACACACACACACACACACACACACACACACGCACACACACACACTTCTCCGCCTCATTCCGTTTTCATTTACTCGTTCGTTATCAGCTTCAATCTTGAAGGCTACTCACTTCGTTTCTTGTAGCCCTCGAAAGGGTTTTGGAGGTTGATGCCTCGCTGAACGTGAGTTGTTTGGCTTTCTTGTCCGCAGCAGCAGAAAGCATTTTCGAATGTTTGAATGAATCAAAGCGGGTCGTCCCCGTCGATTTTCTCTTATGCTCCAAGACACAGTTGCACGGGGTGCAGAATAGTTTCCCCCCACTTTTTGCCCGGTCTTTAGTAGAAATGTTCGTCGGTAAATGAGATGGATTAGATTTTTTCATCTTGGTGTTTTCTCTATCGTGTGAGCTCCACACGTTCACTCTATACAGTGTTGTTTACATTCTGTGATGCGCGAGCTGATGACGTCACGTCAAGACGAGTTAACTTTTTTTCTTCTCAACTTTTGTGGAAAAATGCGGGGATTATGCGGCCTTTTGATAAATATGCGGCCTTTTAA
>NW_011367570.1:0-6279 GCF_000735185.1 Notothenia coriiceps | reverse complement strand
CTTGTATGTCGTAATTGCAACGTGCACAACGAGACTAAATGGATGGATGCAAGAAAAGAAGTGAAGTTATAGTTTAGTTTGGCATCTGATTTAGGGGATTAAACAATACACTCGTATTTGTTACCTGGTGGTTACTTACTTGGTCGTCACTAGGGCACTTTTAATCGTGTTGCTGCGTGCTGCTGCACCACACACCCGCCCTGGCCTGTCTGACTGAGTGACTGACTGTCTACTCTGCGCGCTGCGCGTTAACGTTGAGAGCAGGGAAGGGAGGGGCTGGAGCCAGTGCACGTACGGGAGTGCCGCGGGGCACGTGTGGGGATGTCTGACAAAATTACAACGCGCATTTGGGGCATTGTTGTATATATTAGAAGCTTTTAATCCAGAATTGATCGATGTTACCATGAGCCACATACAGTACACTGTAAAAAGAAAGAAAAAAAAAACTGTAAAAAACGAACTTTCAAAAGGGCACATTGCTGTCCAGAGGGCAAAACGGGCAGGTGCTCAAGCACTACCGACAGTCTATGTGTGCACGTCCCTGCTTAATAGATATAAACTCCGCACACTGAGCCGTTGTCTCTGATCAGGCGGTGCTTTCACTGAGTGGATCTCTTTTCTATAGACGCCGGAGGCAGGCAGCGTCAGGTAAAACAAGTTATTTAGCCTTCCCAAACCTGAGCCTCACGCGCCGCCTATGCTGCCGTCCCATTACAAGTGACATTTCAAGGAGCAGGACCAGCGGACGGTGAGTGGCGTCATGGAGAGAAGTTTCTATATCAACAGAAATGTTTCCGTAACTGCTCGTAGCGGACACTTATATTATGTTGTTAGCGTAATATATTAAGCTGTCTTTGTTTATGTTGCTACTTTATGGAAAGTCGTACGTGCTTCCCTTTATGTTTATTAGCCGATATTGCATTATCGATACATAGCCTACTGTTTATACTGTCGCGAGGCTGCTGTATGTGATTAGTGTTAAACGTAATGATGCTGGCGTAGTTAACGTAGTTGGCTCAGTTCGCAGTTGAAACGTAGGTAAAAAAATAAGCCTATTCATGTAGAGAATGAACATGGTTTTCTCTGTTATAACCAGCACACGCATTTCATAACTCCACAAAAGTTCCTAATGTAACTTACTGTCACTGAAACAGCCTGTGGTCATATCCGGGCCATCGCTTTAAAACGTCCCTTCAGAATACAGTATTATTTGGTTGCTTTATTATAGATATATATTGCGCAAAAAAAGAACTCTTCTGCCCTTCAACTCACACAGGCACACCTGTCCTGTCTATCATGTTTAGGCAACACGATTTAATATCCACTCTGCTGTAAGTATTGTTTTCAATTTGAAGTAGATGAATATAATTAAAGAAAGAGGTCTGATTGTAGTTTATGACGGCAATAGAAGCTAGGTAAATTGGATTAAAACAAATATAGTTTGAACCTGAATAAAGTCCTGTTCCCATTGTTGGACAGACATTAAAGACATTAAGACATGTTACCTCGATCACTGCACTATAATGTAATCCATGTCTGCCAGTGAGTTGGAACAGAGCAGGGGGGAGCTGCCTGTCTTTGCTAAATATAAATCGAAGGGTGACCTTCCAGTGAATTATCTTTAGATTTACAGTTCCTCTGCTTCCCCGTACACTTACTATAAACACCCTACCTCTTTTGTCTCTTAAACTTTATTTTGGCAACAGAGCCATAATCCAAATGCAACGAGAGAAGATACAAGGAAACACAAAGTGAACAACGGTGGAAATAGGGAATCAAAACTGCAAAAAGTACATAACACACGTTTGTGTAGATCTTTTTTAATAGTTTGTGTTGCCCCAAGAGGTTATTAGATAGTAGCTCAAGTAGACTTTATTTGACACTACGCGCATTGTTGGCCATTTATGGCAACTACAGTACAAAATACTGCTGGTGAGTTACAGTTGACAGATTAACATCTCATATACAAAAATGACTGTAAATAACATCTGTACATTTAAAAAAAAAAAACTCCACTGTATGCTGTGATTAAGTAATGTAAACCTAGAAATATGTTTATATCTAACCTAGAAAGTAAAAGACACAGCAGTCACTTTTGAAAAATAAGAGGCTAAGACTTTATTTATCTCGAAGGAAATTCTTTTGCCAGAGTTACAAAATATAGAATACACACAGCAGCATAGTAATAATAGTAACACTTATAATAAAACTCACCAGTAACAGTGCATTACAAAGGGCAAATTAAACACCACATTACAAAGAACATATCAATTGACAAATAATGCATTTAAAACAAAGGAGGGGCCGTATTGTGATAGTCAAAAAAGTATATTTTGTGTATAAGCATTGTCTAATGATATTGTGTTGGGGACATATTTCCCTAGGCCCATGTATTTATCTGAGAGAATGATCAACCTTTTGCATGACAAGTTAAAAAAGTATAACCTCAATCATCAGCTGACGCCCAACAGGCAGGAACAGGGAGACAAAACCCTGAGAGCACAGCACCAAAGGTTAAAGCTGCTCAGTGAGTGCAGTACAGACTGATAAACTGGGTCAAAGTGATGTGCCTAGGGAAATATTTCCCTAACATATAGTATTACTATAAAACATCCCTTGTTATACTGTTACGCCCAGGTCTATGGGAACCTAGGCGCAGCGCAACATTTACACTCTCCCCACTCCCAAGAACATGGACCCCGAGACAGAGAATGCCCTTTGGTCATTTTAATTTCCAAAGGTTTTACAAAGCGGCGCAACAACCCACAAAACAAACTAATCTCTGAACACATAAATATTGCCAAACAAATAAGAAAAATAAACATACAGGGTTCTTACCTACTCTGACGTATAAACAGGAGAAAACAAGAATCAACCAAAAGGAAAGGGTTTCACACTTACACACAAATTAAAGCATCCACAAGGACAGGTTAACGTAGTTTCTATTTCTGAAGTTTCAAAACAAGCAAGAGTACCGGTGTACGGTATAAGTATGCACACAGCACAGATATAAATTTAAATACGCAACAGTGTTGGGAGTAGGAGAAGTCAGAGAGAGGGCAGAGGGACTGCATGGCTGCAGCTTAAATGCTCCCCTCTTCTTCAGGTGGACCAATCAGCAGGTTGAAGGTAGCTAATCAGCTAACAGGCACCACCTGCTTGCTCACCCACACAGACACAGGAAGGAAAATTATCTGCACACAAATGACATAACGACCCAGGGTCGTAACAATACTGATACTCATTTTACTGATGATGTTGTAAATGAGGCTCTAAAGCAACACACAGCAGAGCTGCTGGTTTTAGGTTCAGAATGATTTGTTGCTGTTTCTGAGCCTTCTAAAACATTCATTAACTGTTAGCTGAATTATTTACTGTGGTGCTGACTGAGTTACACACCAGCGTAACCAAGTATCCTGTGTGTGTGTGTTTTTGTTTGTGTGTGCTTGTACACACAACAGGAAATGCGTATTTTTTGGAAAAACATTTTGGCAGTGCTGCTTCTTGTCGGAGGATTGTACTACATGAGCCAATCCAACTTCCTTATTGCTGTAAGTACACACACCCTATTTTATAATGAGACTTGAAGGTGTGGCTTAAAGAAAACCTCAGCTGTTCTGCTGTTGTTTTACAAAGAGCAAAACATCCGAGGTTGATCTCTGTTTCATGCCCTTCACTGTAATGAAACCGTGTCATAACGCTTGATCACAAGGCAGGGGAGGTCATGTATGCAGATTCTAATCAAACATGCTTGTATTTGTTTTGCAGGGCCAGTCACAGAAGGTGATTACAAATGAGTTAACATGGAGTGTGCAGAGGCTGGTTAGTAAGGAGTCCTGGGTGGAGCAGGGGAATTACCTCCCTCTCAATGTGTCCTACCAGCTGCTGGCTGGAGCACCATCTACTCAACAGAGTGAGTATCATAATGTCGGACCCTTTTTGTTCATATAAAGTTAAAGTGATGCAATTTTCATTAACTGTGAACAAAAGTTGGTTCCAACCTGCCGTCTTTTTGAAAACAAAAGACTATTGAAAGAATTGAAAATAAAAATGGTTTCCAAATCATCGTTACGCTTTCTAGGCGTGCTAAACTGCCTTAGATCTGACAGAGAGAAATATGGAATGCATTTTTGTACACATCCCTTCACATTGCATATATCACAATCACGGTGCATTGATGATGTATTCGTGAAGGTTACCATCGTGCCCTTCACAAAATCCAATGGGAATTTTACATTGGTTTTCAAAAGAATGGCAGAAAATAAATGTATGGCACAAACACGTTTATGATACTTAAATATCTCCACATATTAACACTAGTTTTGTATTTTAAAGCTTGAATGCAAAAGCTAGAAGTAAAAAGATAACGTTTTGCTATAAAGGAACAACATCACGGTCACATACCAAGCACACAGCCGAATTCAGGCAGATCAGGTTACACAAACACTGTTTTGCATTTCACATGGAAGTTTGTTGGGTGAAATACAAAACCACGCTCACAGTAGCTATTTACTTCAGGATGTTGCATCTAAGGTTCTAAAAAAATTTGGTAATAGAGATATGCCAAATAGATTCATTAGTAGGGATCAAGTTGCATGCATGTTATAATTGTAATGTATCCAATGCCAATATGTGTCTGTAGTATATTTCTATATGTATGTAGCTTAGTGAGATTGTATATTTTTTTACATTGTATTCCATTTATTCAATATTTTCTTTATATTGTGCATTATTAAGATACTTTAGTGATATATGTCCTTTCTATTATGAGTTTTTATATATATATATATTAATTGCTTTACAAATATGTGTAACTTGTATAATGCTTGAAAACACTGCTGCTGTATCTATGTAAATCACCTCATCCTAGTTTAACGCATGGACTTCTTTCACTTCTTTCCAGCCTCAAATAGAAAGCGCTTTTTTCAAAAGATTAAATTCAAGTCCTTTGAACTTTTAGCCTTGTGCATGGTGAAACATGATTCAATATTACAACTGGGTTTACAATGCACAGCCTTTAGATTGATGTTCTTCATTGATACAAAACCCACCTATCTCACTGTTGCTTCCCGACATGTCTCAGGGTTTTTATCAGTAGGACTGTCCTCTGTGAAGAGGGCAAAGGGAAGCTATCTCATCCCCACCCTGCAGTCCCTCTTCTCCCAGTCTTCTCCTGAAGAGCGCTCTTCCATGGTGGTGGTGGTGCTGCTAGCAGACTTCGATGTCAGCTGGAGAGTCAGCACAGCGACTGAGATCAAAACTGCATTTGCCTTGGAGCTGGAGCAAGGCGAGCTGGTGGTCCTCCACGTTCCTCAGGAGATGTACCCTCCTTATACAGGTATAGTACATGTGTGCTCCTACCAGTGGACATATTCATAATAATAATAAACTTTATTTAGAAAGCCGCCTTTCAAGGCTCTCAAGGTTGCCGACAATCTACACAAAACACCAAACAAAACAAATTAGCACAAAAACAACACAATATAATCATAAAAACAGAGGACGAGTGATATGATCAGGGTGGATAAGCCAGTGTGAAGTGATGTGTTTTGAGACGTGATGGGGGAATAAAATGCCAACAGGACACATGTGGGCAAAGAGTTTGTGTGGGACAATGTGGGACAAGTTACTGCGATGCTAAGAGGGGGTTTACATTTCAGTAATGTCCTTCTGACCCTAAAAAATAAAAAATTCTATTGAAACTATTAGCTTAAAAATATAATGCTTTATATATTGATTTGTTTGCACAAACTATGCAATTAAAGGACCAGAGGTGGGAAGTAACGAAGTACATTTACTCAAGTACTGTACTTGAATAAAATGTTGAGGTACTCGTAATATATTAAGTATTGCCATTTAATGCTACTTTATACTTCTATTCCACCACATTTAAAATGGAAATAATGTAATTTGTCTCCACTGCATTCATTTAACAGCTTTATCTTCTTATAACAAAATGCATCTCTTAAAGAGAGTCAAATTATATACATATTTAACAAAAAGTCAACCAGAACTTCGTTTTTAGTCAAATTCTACGTGATGCAACAATATTATCTGAAAATGTCATGTACAAATATAATGATATACACACATAAAGGTCATTTATGTAACTCTGCACAACTATTACTTTTACTTTTTATGATTTAAGTTCATTTTGCTGATAAAACGTTTGTACTTTTAATTAAAGATTTTGAATGCAGTACTTTTACTTGCCCGCTTAAAGGTGGGGTACGTAATTTTGGAGAAACCAGCTCGAGTGCGCTAGAATTTGAAAATACA
>NW_011367569.1:0-8336 GCF_000735185.1 Notothenia coriiceps | reverse complement strand
GTTTTCTCTCTCCATTGAATTCAATGTATAATTTTTCGCTTCCGGGGTCCCATGGACCGGAAGTAGATGGGCGTGACTTCGCCTCTCTATGGTGATTATTTTTTTGCCGCACACATTGAATAGAAAAATACTCTGAGCATGCGCAGTGTAGTTTTTACAGCACCCATTCACTTAACAGTGAGAGAGAGGGGCTGGATCGGGGCTTGACCCACGTCGCTCAAAACGGCTCAATAGGCACACACTGTCGACACTAAACATATTATTATAACTGAAAATGTGTTTCTAGAAGATATGTAGAAAATAAAGGTATTTGAGATACGTTCATAACAAACGTAACGTGGGAGAAAATACTTTTCTAGCTAAACGTAATTGAGAATGCAGTTTAGTTCTGTGGGAATGTAATTTTTAGGAGACAGGGTTGGATTTTTTTTTAATGAATTTATGTTTCATCCAATCACAGAGCTTGTTTACTTATCACGAGGTTTGTCGCAAAGCCGACAGGTGTCAACAATAGCTGGGGATTGTGGGTAGTGTAGTCTCTTTGGCGTTCCACATTTCAGAGAAAACAAGTTGTTTCTCATAATTGAAGGGGAAAACACAAAAGCATTGTACACAATTTAAGCCTATCAATGTCGTTTAATTAACTAAGATAATATGGTGTTTTTGAGTTGATGAGTAGTGGAGATATCACTGTCAAATCAATCAACAGTAAGGAGAATACTTACTTCCGGGTGTACAATTCTCCGTTATCCAATGGGAATGGACGCTCACATTGTCTTTAACAGCCGCCGACATTGACCGATGCGGTGCTTCCATGAGCGTCAAATACCGCCGCCGATGGGAATACATTGCAATCAGTTGAAACCTCTTTGCGTCCGTTTATGAAGCTGAAGGAGCCTCGGCGCGGCTCAACTGCACATAGGACCCTGACCAAGCGTCGCTCCTGGTGGACGTTTAGGGAGTGAGAGTGTGTTGATTTTGGATAGTCTGCCGTGGTTTCATTCCATTTCAAAGAGCTTTCTGACGCTCGGTGTAACCTTGGCGCACTGCCACTCCAACATCCAATCACAGAGCTTGAAGACTAATCACGGGGTTTGTCAAGCAAAGGGACTCTAGTCCCAAACGATAGCTGAGGATTATGGGTAGTGTAGTGTCTTCGGCCATCCTAAACTCCTAAAAAACTATTTTTTTCTCCGAATTGAAGGGGAAAAACACAAAAGCATTGTACACAATTTAAACCAATCAATGTTGTGTAATAGTTGACACTGAGGGGAATTCTTTCGGTTTTACTATGAAAACTTTGAGACCGGAAATGGTTTTCATCCAAAGCTGTTGCCTGGCAACGCGATTTTGTTGATAGTTTATTTTGAAATTCAGTTCCTGACGGACGGCATAAAAAACAGAGATTATAGAATTAAACAAATAAATAAAAACAAGGATAATTGTGTGTTATTGTTGAATAAATAACAGTGTGTTATTTAGAAAAAGAATAACAAATTAGAAGGAAAAAAAAGATTTAAAAATTCTGAGCCCATTTCTTTTCCTCACGGACGGCAAAAAAGTCAGACATTATAGAATTTAAAATAAAAACAATAATCGTGGCTTGATATTGAGTAAGAACATGTTTTTATGAACCACACATCTTCCGGTATTCCAAGTCCCGACCAGACAAAAAGACGTTGTGCAGGCACGAAACATACTACCAATAGAAATACATTGCTTTTAAAATCATTCTGTGTGACTCGTTAAAAAGGGGAAAATCGTGTTGGTGAACACGAATCAATAGATTAAATGTCGCGACTATAACACGAAATTCCGTGAGACTGCGTTGTAGCATCCTGGGACGGCATTCATCTGGACCTGAAATTAGCTACTTTTCTCATAAAGCACTTTAAGCCTAAAAATAATTAAAACAGATTCATATAAATTAATTCACTGAATCATAATGAAAAGGGAGTTTAGCTGTAGAGAACAACACTTTGTTTACTTACCTGGTTGCAAACATGCTGATTTGTTGCTGTAAAGTTGGAAAGTTAACAAGGGTTCTTTAGAGATTGAATCCCTTTTAGAGCCGGCCTCAAGTATCCATTAGATTCAAACTGCATATTTTTATTTTTGCACTTCCTCTTAGCCTTTACTGCTCATTCCCTGGAGGTTTACAGCTTGGTCCTGATAAAGTGTCCATATGTGATGAGGTGGGAAGAAAACGGGTTGGGAATATATGTTCCCTCATTATACCGAATGATTGTACGATATGATTCCTTATGGAAAACTAAATAAAGTAGGTGGAAAGCGTCTTGGAATATTAAATGGACTCATCCTGAAAATATACAGTTCATCACCCCTCATTTAGACATATATCAAAGTCCCCCACTTACCTTTCTACCTACTTTGAAATCACAGTGCCTCTGATCCCCAACACAAACCGGCACACACACACACACATGATGATTTGGACAGTTTGCTAATCTGCGTCTTCTCTCCATGACCCTGCAAATCTTGCCCCTCTCGCTCGCCCCTGCTTCAGCCCGTTGTTCAGCCCCTTGTTCAGCCTGTGTATTTATCAGAGGCTCCTCTCGGATCACTGGCTGGCAAACTGCTTCTCCTGACCAGGAGACAGGGGGTCTGATTGATTTTCATGTTGGATGTGTTGCTCTTCGCTGTGGCAGCCCCAAAGCCCATATTGAGCCCTATCACTTTTAATTGGCGTTCTTGCCTTTGAAATGCGTGCAGTGATTAGGTCTATAGAGCCCACTGCTTAAGCCCCCTCCTTATAATCGCCTGCGGTGCTATGCCACCACAATACACACTATTCACATGCACACATGGAGTTTGCACATTGTATAACCACAATGCAACATGGCCCTTCAACTAATAAACTGTGGACCTAAAAATACGGTTCTGGGAAGATTAAAACAAAATCGGGGTCTTCGTAAAACGCTTTGATGAATATGACTACCCACACCCACCTGTGCGCAGGCAGAGGATGTGTGTCCCCACTAAGGTTTAAACTCAGTGCTCTCTAATTAGTGTGAAAAGATGAGAGGGGAGAGCAGAACAGGTAGCTGCCTCTCCTCTACCGCCAAAGCCCCGGCAGACAAGCGCTGTCTTATCCCCGTCAGAAAAAAGAGACCAGCCTGCTCTGAAACATTCAACACCAGCTTAATGGGTGATTCTGCGTGTCAGAAACTTTCTGGTGATCACCCCAGACCTGGTTCCCTTTTTTTTTTCAAGAGCCATGGGTCTCATTTCTGGAAGTTTAAAGAGCGTTTGAGGGTATGCACAAGGATAAAGTTGTGATGAAAAATAGATCGGGAGGGAAAAGGGGAGTGATCTTTGAACATGAAAAGAGGGAGATATTGAAAAAGTAGAAACGGTAATGTCTAGATTCAGGGATTCCGTGAATGATAGATTGGCATTTCGGGGGCCAACGCCAAACACGGTTTAAGATTGAAGAAAGAGATATAACTTATCAACACTGTGCAACACAATCCTATGGCTGGCTTCCAATATACCACATCACACAAACAGAAGCAAACTTTGATCAGCCTTCATGTGGAACTTTATCGTACTAAATCACCAAAGTGCCAATCAGGCTATAGTCTGCATGGACTGCTGTTTTGAACCCTCTATTTGCCATTGTGGATTTTTGAAACCAGAAGTTACCTTTTTAGGCAAAAAATGTAGGCGAAATGTTTCAAATTCACTTTTATAAAAGTATTCACCCCCTAAAAGCCATTAGGAAAAGTTAAAGGCACTTCACTTTAAAGGCTTCACTTTGAACACTCTAGGGGCTGACATTCAGCAAAGGAAGTCATTTTCTCATAGACTTCTTTACAATCACACTACTTTTTGCATTCAGTTGATTCACCCCCTGATGGCCATTATGAAAAGTTTATGAGCACTCTGGTTTCACTTTTAACACTGAGGGTTGCCGTTCAGCAGGGTAGAGTAATTTTCTCATAGACTTCTATGTACAGTTGCACTACTTTTTGCATACAGTTGAATCACCCCCTGATGGCCATTAGACAAAGGTTACAGGCACTTTGGCTTCCCTTTTAACACAGAAGGGTTGCCATTAATCCAAGGTTAAACTGGAGGCAACGTTATCCCCAACCTATGTTCTATTAAACCACTTATACTGTATGTATACATACTGTATGTTAAAAATAAAGACAGTTAAAAGGCATTCAGGTGTTTCCTCAGAGCAAGCAAATGCTTATTAAGTCTGTCTAATTATTGTCCAACAAGTACATCATTATTGAGAGGGCTGCAGGGGTTAAGGATGGGGAGACTGGTGCTGGGCACCAAAGATAATATGGACCCAAACTCTTCTAGGCTGTTTATGTGTGAGTGTGTGTGTGAATGCGTGATGACCCAGGTACTAATTGCAGTTGAAGCCTGCTAGATCTTCGGCTATGATGGCGGCACGGGTAGAATGTGGGATGAAGCTGTAAGAGGCTGAGTTTAAAAAAAGAGATGCAGAGCCAAGCGAATGCCAGCGACATTAATGAGGGCCAGACAAGTTATTTTACTCCTCAAAAAAACACTACAGTGAGCAAGAGAGAGAAAGGAGAACAGAGGTGTTTCATTACAGAAGAATGCTTGACAATCATTTGCAAATTTAAGCAAGTAAAGGTATTTTTTCCTGGACATCCATGGATATTTTTCATGGCAACATGAAGACAAATTACAGACACAAACAGGAACAGAAAGCACAATCTACTCCAACCAGATATACAGAAATTGCCTTCATGTTTATGAATGATTGATAATATATGCATTAATGTTTTCCAGTCAGTGTTAGTAATAAATAATTACTTCTGCTTTATTTAGGCACATACACAATAAACATGGTTATGTACGTACACACACGGACATATAAAGACTGCTTAATTTATTTGTCACAACAGGGAATGGGATTCATACATTATCATCGCATAAACATTAGGAACAAATGATATCAGTAAGAGGGGAAAAGAAAAGTAAATTAAGCTTTCTTTGTTATCAACACAGAATATAAATCACGAGTGTTTGCCTAATTGATTCCATTACATTCCCACCTGCCTGCTGACTCTCTCATCCACCCGTACATTGTTTATCTTTATTTTAAGCTAGATGGATGAAAGGGGTTGTTATTGTATGTGAAGCCAGCTAAATTTCATCTTTCTACCGTGCACATTAATTGCCAATTAGATGTGACACACAATTAGTATAGGGAATATTTGTTCTTGTA
Source organism: Notothenia coriiceps (assembly GCF_000735185.1). Taxonomy (NCBI): domain Eukaryota; kingdom Metazoa; phylum Chordata; class Actinopteri; order Perciformes; family Nototheniidae; genus Notothenia; species Notothenia coriiceps. Next base: position 3,100 of record NW_011367569.1, on the reverse strand, counting down.
CAATAAACTCACAAAGAGGCCAACTTTTTGACGCAGAACTTTGGGGAGATTCACTCGCTTTAAAAAAAAAAGAAGCAAATAGACTGCATTACGCCGGAAGGTAATTTATGTGCAGCCTGATATTACTGCTCGTATGTGAGCAAGTTCACTAACTCTTAATTGGGAAATAAATCACACCGTTGCCATGGAAACCAACTACTAAAAAAAAGGAGTAATGGCAAAATGAGAGCATGCTTATAGTGGTCCGGGTACATTGAGGCGATGTGTGTGTATGTGTGTGTCCACTCATGCATGTGTCTTCACCCCCTCCAGCTCATTACCACAGAACCTTGTTAGTATAGCTGCTGCTATGTACTGTACATGGCACACCGTTTCATTCCATTAGCTCTTGTTTTGACCGTATTGCTCATGCAGAGGGAAGAGCTGCAGGCTTGCTCATTTAAAACACTGACAAATGTTGAAATAACAATGTACTTAATCGCATACAGTGAACCAAAAAAAGAATTACATCATTCAGTGTCACAGACTACAAATCATTTTCTTCCGTTCAAATGATTTTGCTTTCTATTTTTACCATCTACTATGAAGATCACTATGTGGTGCATTACGAGGGCATTAGTGGTGGATATATATGACTTATAATACATTCTGATTATCTTATGGATGCTCTTTACCAGTGGTGTAATGTACAGTGACTATGTTTATTTACTCAAGTACTGTATTTACTCAAATACAGTACTGCATACAAAATATAAATTGACAAAAATCATAATAATTTATCATAGGTTAAGCTACATAGTACAGTAATTCAAATAAACCCCACCTTTAGAGCAACACTTAAAATATGAACACATAAATGCACCAATAATCTTAGTAAAATAACTTTACATTTTATGGAGCATAACATGGCTATTTTGCATAACAAGTATTTATACACTGCATAATTGCACATTTTAGTTATAACCTAGGTGTAAGAGGTTGCTTTTAATGTCACACATTATGCTTTAAACACCTCAACAGATAAGGACTTATAGAACGCTTAGTGATTATTTTATGTTTTAAGTCAATTTAAGTACATATTAATTAATCTATAATAATAATAAATGCTCTTTCATAATTGTTCATTGTTGAAGTTAAAGGTGGGGTAGGTAAGTTTGAGACTATTATAGCATAGCATAGCATTGTTGAAGTATGTGCATGTGAATATGCAGTAGGTAGTCATAATGTTTAATGATATGCCCCATCAGTCAAAAAATGTCACATTATTTCTCCCATTCACAATAACACTATAGGCAAAGAAAAATGTCCTCAATATGAGTGAAAGAGCATTAATTAGAAACATAAATCATTATAAGTCTATGACTGATGCTATAGTGGATCAGAAAGCATTATGTGAGTGCAGTCAATTTAGATGACTTTTATAGTCCCAAAATGCAGTATAGATTTGGAATTCATAGAAGGTATTACTAAAACTTCAACATTTGCTGCTATCTTCTTCTGGGCCCTGTCCTCTTCTCCTTCAGCTCGTAAAATGGATGGAGGCAGAAAGGGCATTAGCGCAGATGAATGGGTAGACTCGCCAAACACAATCTGGCCCACTTCAGTCGACAATTTAATATGGACTTGCCCATGGTTTTGGTTACCCCGCCACTAAATCTCACTTTGACTTGCCATGATGGATACACATCTAACACATCAAAACCTATGTGTGTGTGTTTGAGTAGGCATGATGGATACCACAGACGAAGGGCAGACAGATGAGCTGTGAGCGGCAGGAGTGATAATTATAGTATTTATCTGGGTTAGGTGTCATGCCTGCCTGTGTTGCATTATGAACAGATAAAAGGCTGAAATGACTTGCAATGCATTCCATCAATTCAACACCTGCAGCTCACTCTTGAAAAGGAGCAGACCATGCAGGAGAGAGATGAAGTGCATAATTTAAGGAAGACTTCTGCGGCCCTATGCTGATTATAGAATTCTATTTCACTATAAAGATCTATGCGGAGAGTACTATAAATGAACAGGAAGTCAACCCAGGTGAAAACACAATTTATTCTGGCCTAACAAAAAAGCAGGGCTGGAACGTAATAAAGCAATAATAATATACACAAGAAATGGATCCTGGAGACTGCAGATAACCTCCAGGTATGTACCTCCCAAATAAAGCAGAGTTAAAACACAGTAAATTGTCCCGCCAGGCTCCCTTACAATTAAGATGATAATAGAACTGGGGATTTATTATTATTTTCACGCCTTTAGTGGATTTTAACATATGGTGTATGGAATGAATCTACTGATGCTCTGGTTTAAAATGAAACAGACCATGAGAAGAAGAAAGATAACTAAAATGGCTTTGGCTCCTGGGTTAGTTGTTGTTCACTCTCGCCCCCTAGGGCCATGAAGAGGATGGAGTTGGCAGTCGATGACAGTAAGATGGTTTGTTCCAAAAATTGCGATCACTGCAACACAGTCTGAGTGAGCACAAATAACATTAAAGGGGCCCTATAATGCTAATTTCCAGGTTCATATTTGTATTTTGTGCCTCTACAGTGACATGTTTACATGCTTTATTTTTCAAAAAGCTTTATTGCTTTATTGCTTTATTTTTTCTCATACTGCCTGCCTCTTTCCACACTCTGTTTGAAACCAGGGCCGTTCTGTTTGGATTGGTCAACTCTTAGAGATGTCCCGACCCTTGGCCTATCACATACAAGTGCTAGCTAAAAGAAGGGGGAGTGTATAGTGATGTCACTAGGGCTGTCCCGAAAACCATTTTTCTGGCTCCGGATATTCGGTAGTAATCAGCAGCGAATATTTGGATATTCGGCGCGCGCTAGCGGGGTAATAATCAGCAGCGAATATTGTCCAAGCAAAGTAAGTGCACGTTTTTATCATGTGTAACGTTACTGTTTGAATGACGGATGAAGCAGCTTCATCATGGCAACTGGACAACAGCTAAGCTAAGCTACTAATTGTAGCATTCAGGTGACTCTTCATAGTTGTTGTGCCACCGTGGTAGCGTAGGCCAGTTTCATATTGCATATTTGGCACACTGCCTTCGTCTTCGTGGGAGGCTGTGACTAGTGCGCTGGTGTTG
>NW_011367568.1:0-9809 GCF_000735185.1 Notothenia coriiceps | reverse complement strand
AGGAATCAACAGACAAGACCGGGGGTGAACACTTTTCAAAATAAAACAGGAAACCAGAGACAGACAAAAACACAACACAGACAGACCGTGACACGATGTGCAACAAAAAAGATGGAGGCAGTCCTGATGTAACCTCAAAATGACCGTAGTGGACGAGAGGTTTATACATTTTCTCTTTAAAGTGGACCTATCATGCTATATTTGAATAATATAGTGTAGGACCATACCTATATAAGGCATATTTATACTTTTTATTTTTCAAAATACCAAACAGATCATGCATTTTAGCCATTCCTCATTTCGCTCAATTGAACACTGTCTTTGCATCATGGGCTGATTCTGTGAGAACAGCACCATCTATAGGCCTGGCATATGTACTACAGCGTCTCCAGCGCTTTCCAACGGCAATGTCCGTGGCTGTCTCCTCCTGATTGGTGGAGTTGGCCCAATAGCCGTAGCGCCACTTCTGTGACGTCATAGAAGTGTTCAAATCTGGATCAGTCTGTATCAGATCCGTTGCAGCCCCTTTTTAAGAGATTTGGGTATGGAGGAAAATAGAGAGGGTTGTGTTTTCTGACACTTGGTGAGTTCCCTGGAACACCGGGGACACATATTCATGTATAAAAGACGTACACAAGTGCATTTTGCATGATAGGTCCCCTTTAAATTAAACATGGGTTCAAATAGCCTGCCAGTTCAGGATATAGAGTTATTTTGCTTATAAATGTTGACTGGTACCGGAGTCTAATTCACTCCAATGGAAGTTGCCCACTTTGCGTTTCCTTTGATACTACTTCATTGAATTATCAACACAAGCAGACACATTTTAAAAGGCAGATCAAGTGTAGAGAGAAGAAGGCCAAAGAAAGGAAAGTTAAATGAGAGTACAAGCAAGTGGTAGAGAGGGCAGATGCAGGTCAGTGTTGCATCCTGGGAGCTTATTCATCAGCTGGGACAAAGGGAATAACCAAATGAAGGGAGCCGAGAAAGGGGAGTCGTGCATACAAGTGTGCAAGTGCACCAGGGATAAGACTCTGCGATAGAGATAACGTATGAATGCTTAAAAAGAGGGAGAGACGAGCAGACAGAGAGGATGAGGGAGCAATCAAATGCTGCTTTGACATTAAGTAAATCTGTAATGAAGGGAGAGAATATGATTGGCTCGGTGGATATTATGATGAGGTCTGCCGGAGCGATAGTTGCCGGCTATGACCTCGGTCTCCGAAGGACAGACTCTGACTCATCTGCCATTTCTAATTGGCTGTATGGACGGCAGCCAAACAGCGTTGCCCAAATATGGATGTGACTACATACGGCGCTCATCAGGGTTAAAAGGACAAGAAATGAGAGAGATGAGAGAGGAAGGATACCATGGAGGACACGAAGAGGAGAGAGAAGTTAGGGGTGAAAGAGTTGAAGTTAAAAAGGCTGGAAGAGATAGCAGCGTCATTGAAGATAATACAGAATGGGCAAAAGGAAAGGAGGGTTAAACTAAGTTTGGACTGCACATAAAACACTATCAAATTAGATAAGACATGCAAATCAGAGCACATCACCCCCATCCTTCACTCGCTCCACTGGCTCCCTGTAACTCACCGGATCAACTACAAAGTCCTCATAATGGTCTTCAACACCAACAACCACACTGGCCCCGCCTACCTACAGGAACTACTGACCAGAAAACATTCCCATACCTCACGCACACTCAGGTCAGACAGCTCCAATCTCCTGGCTGTTCCACGGGCAAAAACTGGTCACCATGGGAAACCGTGCTTTCTCCTCCCTGGGTCTGTGGAGTCAGCTTCCAGAGGACATACGGACCTCGGCATCACTCTCAGTTTTTAGGAAATGCCTCAAGACCCACCTGTTCCACACCGCATGTTACTGACTGTCCTTTACTTTATTTATTTTTAAACCTTTTATGCTCTTAACCTTTTATTTTTATTTTTTATATTGCCATATTTGATCCAATATGCTCCTTTAGATATCTGTTTACTTATTTTTCCTTATTGCTTTGTGAAGCACCTTGAGATGACATTTGTCTTTAAAGTGTGTTATATAAATCAAATGTATTATTATTATTAAGTTCACACCTTTTGTTTTGTTACACAGCTGCTTTTAGTTACTGGTTGCAGGCCATTTAAAAAAAAAAAATTCCGGTGAGTTCAACAGGTCCGTTTTTTTTGTACTAATTTGTTGCTTTTCGTCTTCCCAAAAGCCAGCAAAAAAAAGGATAAAAGCGGGATCAAGTGCCAGAAACAAAATGCCACATCAATGCAAATTGCTGCAAATCAACAAAGATGAGAACATTTGGACTCACAAGCTCTCAAACAAGCAGCGTGTTTAGCTCGAAAACAAGGTTGTTGATATCTGCAAACTAAATTCATTGAATAAATGTGTGTTTTGTCACTTCATGGAATAAGAAAGCATATGCATGTGGAGGGAAAGAAAGGAGGTACAGTCTGCGACAGTTATAAAGCTGAATGAGTACGTAGTTCAAAGGTCAAGACATGACACTGTCTAATCCCTGGTTTAGCACACACATGAATTAGCCTTGGTCCGTGGCTCTGTCTGAAACTAAGTCCATTTCCACTTTCACCTCCACTGACTCCCGTGTTTCTGCCTCAGAATTAGAGCCTTTTACTCGTCCCGACTAACCAGAACAGCAATTTCTTGGTTTGTAATTCACTAACGAGAGCGGGATTGGTTAATGATGATGATGGAACACCTGGCTCTTTTTAAAAGTTTCAACTTGTAGTCTTATAAATTGCAGGAGAATTAAACTACTATTTCAGTTCAAGAGTGTTCCAGTTGTTAATGGGGTTTACTCCTATTCATTTTCCCATATAGTCTTTTAATGTGAAAAGTCATTTATAACATTTAACCAAGTACTTAAAACATTTTAGATACCTGTAGGCCTACTTCCCTTGAGTACATTGTGCTAATATTGTTATTTTTACTCCATAACCATTTCACAGCTTCTATACTGGAAACGTTTCTTATTTAGATAATTAATACAGAATATAAATCAACTGGTATGTTATAACTTGTAGATTAAGCTACCCGGCAGTATAATGAGTATTTCAAATTAGCTCTAAGTTTACCAGCTGCAATATCAAAGTGATAAACATTGTACATTCATTGTTATACAAAAATGCAATATAGGAGGTTTTGAAAGTTGGCTCTCCCACAGATTTTTGGTACTTTTACTTGAATGTTTTACTTGATGTTGAATGCAGGACTTTTACTTGTATCCGAGTATATTTACACTGTATTATCGCTACTAGGGGTGGGAATCACCAGGCTCCCCACGATACGATACTATCGCAATACTTAAACCACGATACGATAGTATTGCGATTCTACGATATGCTAAGTATTGCGATATGATATATTGCGATATTGCAAATCACATGGGTCATATCCATAGGGTCATATCCATATATAGACATGCTTTTATTTTGAAGGCCACTTTGCGCTATTAGCAGGAAGTTACTGTTCCCAAAGCAAAAACTTGATGGAGAAAAATAACGGAGATAAAGTAGGCTACAGATATTAACGGAGATTTCAGCATTTAAATACGGCGATATCAAAAGATAAAGTTTACATTCAAATGTGAGCAAGAGGCACAAGGTTAGTGTTAACTGTAATATAGAAATGTGGTTTGTGTCTTAATTCGTTTATATACTGTATTATGACTTTGCTAACTATTTGAAGTTCACTTGTTTAATGTTATTCTAAAGTAATGCTCATATGGATATCTTACGTTGGTTTTTTGAGTTTTCAATAAATTGGACATTATCAGTCAAGCGTACGGCCATCTTTCGGAGGGATATAGTTTATATAATAAAATATCGATAATTGGCGTCCGTGTATCGATACAATATCGCCACGCAAAATATCGCAGGCTGCAGGGTTGCAGGAAGCAGAGCTGGGAAAAGTACTCGTTTATTTCAGTGAAAGGAGTGATTAGGGGTGGGGGATATAATCGTATGCTGTACTAGTACTTCTCCCAGCTCTGCTTCCTGCAGCACTGCAGCCTGTAGAAGTGTCATAGAAGTGTCAGACTTTTAACCTTTTCTGGCAAACAGTCAGTCAGTGTTCACTAAATTGACAGCGAGAAAGTGAGGAACTCAGACGGAGAGATGGGAGTAGAGAGAGACAGGAGTGACTGTATCTTGTCTTTCAATCTCATGAGTGCTGACCACAGAGGAAGAGAAAGAAACTCTTTCCATGTGCTGCCCACTTCACCTTAAATCTGCCCCGAGGGAGTCTGCAGAGAAGACTCCTGACACTCCATCTCAACGCTGGTCTTTACATCCTGACTTATTTATTTGCTTTCTGCTCTTCCAGTCCTTTCCTCGGTAAAAAAATAAATAATTGGAGATCATAAAATACTACTTTTTGTGAAACTCGATGGTTGACAGGATGTTTTTCCATTTGATCACACAGTATTCGGGCGTGTGGTGACTAATGCCTCTCAATATCACCATGGATTGATACTGTGGACCTTTTAGTTAGACGCGTGCGCTCTCCAATAACAACCACCAAATTATTTGTATTAATTTTGTTTATTTAAACCAAAACACTGCAACACGGTTGAAAACTGTGAGGTCACCTCAATACCCCGTGGCCCATTGCCTCATCTAGTGCTGACAAACTACAAAAACATTCAAATGGTCACAGCGGGGCGAACAAAAGTTTGCTATAACTATAACTTTGTCCAGGGTGGTCGTACTCACCAAACTCACACTGGTGTTTGCTGTCCCCCTCTACTTTGTGCACACAAAATCATTTTACTCTTGGCTCATCATTTGAAAAACCCAAGAGGGGCTTCCATATCCGGAAGATGTTGCCGATTCCATATTTTTTGTCTTTTGGTGGTCTGTTCACGCAGTCATGGTGGAACCACTGATTACACACATCACAGGCAATCTGTCTGCACTCACAGTGTCGCGGACTGTACGCAATTCTCGTAATGTTACTTTGCTCCGGTTACTTATGTTGTGGCAGATATTTGCTTAACGCTAATGTAATAATAGTGAAATTGCTCTGAAGATGGGAGGTGATATTCAATTAATTTTCATATTCACACAGTCAGTGATTTTTGCCGGCGTGGTCTTTCCTGCAACGGCAGTTTTTCTGTATTTCCTTTCTCCTGTAATATAACTTGATCGCTTTAAACTCTGCACACTGAGCTCTGATTGGTTAGCAGGCGGTGCTTTCACTGAGTTGATCTCTTATCCTGGAACCAAACCAGCTCCGGAGCAGGTTAGCCGCTCAGCATAAGTTACCATGGAGATCTACCCGGGTAAGAAACCTGCATCGTAGGACAGAAAACTCAGAGTTAACCCTGCTCGTTAACCGCAAATCCTGCTTCGTAGTACGGGCCGCCGCTGGTTTGATTTAGTTTTCTTTGCTACTTTTCCTTTTGTTGATCGTGCCTGATTACCCCGTTTTCATGTTTTTGTAAGTACAGCTTTCATTTTAATAAAGCTCACTTTTGTTTCCTGTCCTTATCTGCCTCCCATGTTTGTGCTGCATTTGGGTCTGCATACCACCAAACCCTGACACCAAGTGTGTTTTGTTATCTTACAAACACTGAAGTCCATTTCCAAATGAACAATTATTAAAATATATGAATTATTGTGTAGTTCTGTGTAGAGCTGCAGAAACGCTACAATTACAGCAAAGCACATTCTGCCCAATTCATTTTCATTTACTGATAATATAATGTTTTTAAATGATAATCTGCCCTCTACCTGACCTTTGCAATAACAGCACTTCAGATTTTGTTCCTTTTTTAATTCACTCTTTCCAGATAACTGAAAATATTCTGTAATGTCATTCACTAATATTTTAATTTCATGGTCCAACTCCCCCCAATATGTTTCTAAAGGGAGAGAAAGATAGGAGGAAGCTAAATAGTGAGAAAGGAAAGGAAAAGGAGGGTGAAAGGAGGAAATGCATGGGAGGAGATGGTGACTGTTTTAAAGGGAAGGAGTGAGGAAAGGAGATAAGTGAAGGGGAAAGGAGGAGGTAAGAGGGTGAAGCAATAAAGTGGGAGAGCAGGAAAGAGTGAATGGTTTCCATTAGCCTTGCTTAGTTGAGCCCAAACACAGTGTTAATTAATCTGGAACTTTCTTTACAAAGTTCTTATTATAACTTCATCACCTTGTGTCTTGACTTTGATTTGCATATTTTATCCTTGACTCACCTCCACAGCCCCGTAGAAAGGCTTAATGATCCGGGCTATATGCTGTAGAGTCAGGTTTTATACTGTGTTTACTTAACATGCATTGTGTTGTTATTATTGTTATGTACAATAGCTTTAATCTTAAAGTGTTCTAGGCTGCATTATGTTATTGTACTTTATATAGTATACTTTATTCTCTGACTTCCATCTCACTGTGCCCACATTTTTCTGGATATATTTTCATTGAGAAAAACATGTAAACAGCATTTGTATTGTAGGGAAACAGAGACCCAGTATTCTACTACTTCAATAGCAATGGGAAAGGTTTGGATTATTTTAATATTTAAGTACTTTGATGATTCTTTCTTTTTGAGTTTATAACTTTCTTTTTGAATGCACTTATTGTAAGTTGCTTTGGATAACACTTCAGCTAACTGTTACGTAATGTAATTCTGAATTCTGGAATAGCCTCCCAACTGAGATACGGGTTTGTCCCACTCTCAATTGTTTTAAAGGTCAACTCAAAGAATGGATGAGAAACAAACAGACGTGTAATCATCCTCTTGCACTTAAACACAGGGGTATCTCCTCTTGCACTGTATATGTCGTAGCTGCTACATTGTACTGCAATGTGGTAAATGCTCATATATGCTGCTCATGCTCTTTCTGCATATCAAGTATTTATTTTTGCTATGTATATAAAGGTCAGGTCTTTAAATGTTGTATGTGAGGGACTGTGGAAATGAGCTCAAAGCTAAAATCCGGCATGTTTACGTTTTAAAGCATTATTTGTTTTAAATGTTCATCAATGTGCATTGTCCCTCTTCAAATAAACGATTAACCGAAAATAAATGAAAATAAGAAAATACATGTGAGTTCATGGCTACTGTAGACAACGTTCATGTNGGGGGGTTCCCTATATGCCCACGACTCCATTTCCCCCTTTAGATATACCATTTCAGGATCGAGGTCTAATCGCCAAAGACTTTACATTTATCATATGGTATGTGTCAATAAATGTTCCTTAACAAATGAAGTCTCTCCTGATTGAAATGAACTTTAATACAGGGGTATCTTCTCTTGCACTTTATATGTCGTAGCTGTTATAGTGTACTGCCATGTGGTAAATACTTCTGTATGCTGCTCTTGCTCTTTCTGCATATCATGTATTTATTTGTGCTGTCTTTATAAATGTCATGTTCTTATATGTTGTATGTCAGGGACTACGGATGGAAATTATCTCAAAGCTAAAATCTGGCATATTTACACTTGAAGCATTATTTGTCTCAAGTGTTCATCAATGTGCATTGTCCCTGTTCAAATGAATGAAACATTTAAGAATCGCCACTTTAAACACAAGCGAACTACCGTAAAATATATTTAAAAATCTGATCAATTTCTAATCAAATGCTTTGCTTGTTTCTGAACATGTGAAACTCTCTCATGTCTATAATACACTGCTCATCTACATCTGCTTATTCAAAATGTCCACATGTTTATATACCATCAACTTATTACAGTATTTATTCTACAGCAGTATTTACATTTTGGTTAACATGCACACACAGTATCTTACTTTTGCCGGCATTGTTCTTGCACCCTTTTATTTCTCCGACTTCCCATGGGCTTGCACAATTCAACCTAGAGTCTTGAATTTGAAAACCTGTGTGTGTGTGTGTGTGTGTGTGTGTGTGTGTGTGTGTGTGTGTGTGTGTGTGTGTGTGCGCAGACAGCAGGTGTGTCTGACAGGAACACAGCCGCCTGGTGTTCAGATTTGTCAGCCAGCTCCTCAGTATGTAGGAGCTGATGTGTTGTCAAGAGCGGAGCTGGCTACATACTCTCCATCTGTCTCTTCTTCTTCTCCATAGCTTCAGGAGATATACAGTATCTCTGACTCACAACACTGTGGACAACCTACACCCACACACACACACACACACACACACACACACACACACACACACGCACACTCTGACAAACACAGACCTCGATCTGCCATAACACACTGTTCAGTCCACTCGCTGGCTTTAAGAAGAGATAACACACTCTGACATCTCTGTTTCTCTGTCCCTCTCTCCATGTTTCTCAGTTTGCTTCTACATATGAAACTAGTGTGAACAGCTGAGTTGTGTTTCAAATATTCCCACATGTTTTTAAAGCCCCATTGAAGTCATTCTTAATCCAAATGCTCTGCTGACAGTTTTACTGAAAGACTTTTATTTGAATGCAATCACAGCACCAAATCAAATACGCTCCAAAATATCTGATTTGCTTAATCCAGCAAATAGGAGATTCCTTTAGTAATTGAAAGAGTTTAATGTAATTACCATTTACCGGCTTGGAAATAGCATTTGCATGAATACCCATCAATATAACTGACAATTAAACTCTGCTGAAGCATGCAGTAATTACCGGTATTCAGTATGTACATGTCTGGAAAGATTACAAAACAAACATGGATGCCTCAGGTCAGCGAGTGCATTCACTAATGAAATCTTATTTAGTGTTTGCAAATATGTTCATAAGACCACTTAGACCTATCATAACTTATTATATAAGTTATTGCTATCTCCACTTCGATCCACCTCCAATTCCAATCACTGTTTGGTGACTCTTCAAGGAAAGCTGGCGTTAAACTACATTGTGCGCTTTCACACCGCAGTACTTTTCCCACTTTAGTTCCGATATAGTTCAGAAATGTTGCGTCCACACCAAAAAAATCCGGAACTAAAATGAGTTCATGAAAACCTTTTTACACAATTTTCCGTCCCTGCTAGAGAGCAGGGACTTTCATGGGAGAAAAAGGTTCCTATTTCTGATTGGCTGGGCGCAATGCAAACCACGCCCCGTAAAACTCCCAAAAAGTGTTGTGAATTTTATTGGCATTATTAGCATTATTAGCATTATTAGCATTAGCCCAGCGCACAAACGCACGGAGACTAACTTATGGCAACACAAAAGAAAACATGGGAGCGGTGGAGATGAGGAGGGTACTTCGGGTGGCAGTATACGCCGTGAAGTTGTTTTCGGCCTGCCAGTAAACCCAAAGCAGAAGACGAAGAAGCTTAATTTGCCTAATCCTCCCCCAGGGACTTATTCCGGTGTGAACGCGATCTGTACTTAGTTCATGAGAACTAAAGAGTTCTCATGAACGAAGTTCTGATGAACCTTTGTGGGAAAAGCACTGCGGTGTGAAAGCGCCTATTCAACCTTTATTAAAAAAGAAACACTTTGAGCACAGTCAATGGTGTCGAAACTGTAGGAAAAGTAAGATATGTGAATATTCTTCAATATTCCAAAATCCAATGGAAACATCCCATTGGCTTTTTGTCAAGGGAGTCCTTAGGAAGCTTACTTCAAGGTCATGCCAACAAAAATATGTCAACAGTGCACTACTGTATAGATGTGTGTGGGCTTGTCTATACATTTAAATGGGAAACACAGGCAGTGACTTTTACAAAATATGAATTAGCAGAAATACTATTACATGTTACTTGTTCTTTTATCCAACGCGACTTAAATACTCAATACTGTGGGCAATCCCCACAAGAGCAATTTGGGGTGAAGTGTCTCAGGGACACAACGACATGCTGACTGCAGTGGGGTTTGAACC
>NW_011367567.1:0-4624 GCF_000735185.1 Notothenia coriiceps | reverse complement strand
GCTAGAGAGGTGGTACTTTCCTGGAAGGAAAAGGTTCCAATTTCTGATTGGCTGGGCGGATTGCAAACCACGCTCGGTAAAACTCAGAAAGGTTTTATGAAGCCGCCATTTTATTTGCTCGCATCAGCATTATTAGCATTAGCATTTGCCCAGCGCACCAACGGAGAGGAACTAACTTATGGCAAAAAAAAAAAAAAATGGGAGCGGTGGAGTGATGAGGAGGTGTCGGCGCTTCTGGCGATTTACTCGAAGACTCCCAGCAGCTTCTACTGAAGCCAGTCCCCAACTCCGGGGACTTCCGGCCGGGGACTCCGGGTGGCAGTATACGCCGTGAAGTTGTTTGCGGCCTGCCAGTAAACCCAAAGCAGAAGAAGAAGAAGAAGAAGTGACGTCAGCGGCTTCCTTCGCATAGTCCTCCCTCAGGACTTGTTCCGGTGTGAGCGTGATCTACTAGATAGTTCCGGAACTAAAGATTTCCGGGGATCTAAGTTCCGGGAACTATTCCTGGGAAAAGTACTTGGGGTGTTTCTCAATGTCGAGGAGGCTTGCTTGGTAGCACTTGTACCTCTGAGTCAGTTGTTTAAGAAGCGAGGCAGGTATCCCTTCGAGCCTCGGAAAACGAAGAATTGTGGAACAGGCTAACAGGTGTGCAGGTGTGCGTCATATGCGAGGCCCCGCCTTAAATGGAGCGCGATTTCCGCCAAAGATTTGGAAATTGGTCCGTGCGCAAAGCATTGTGGGGATTTTAAGACCGCGGTGTCAACACATGTGCAGCCTTGAAATTTCCCGCAACGAAGTATGCCGCCCTCGGTATAATTCCAAGTATCCTGGACATTGGAACAGTCCTTCGGCGGGACTCAATGACGTAGTATCCTTGAAATAGTGGCTCTGGGGCAGCTTTCCTCGACATTGAGAATGACCCTTGGTGTGAAAGTGCCTTATGATTACACACTTTTATAAGGATTCATGTTTTTTATTTTGTATTAATTGTTACTAAACTCTAGTTCAGAGTTAAACGGATGAACGGATTATTTAAACATTAACATTTTACATGACCAGGGCAACAGATTTGAAATTTCCGCACACGATTTGAGAGAAATAACTGCAGCATATTTTATTTAAACTCAAGAGAAAGTCAAGGTTCAGAGAACAGATGAAAGCACAAAATATTGTGTAATATATTGTGTTATATAATACATTGCTTCTCTATTCACGACAAAAGCTGTTAAAAGTGATTTTGCATACAGCATCAAATGTAAAAATCTCTGTAATTATTTTTGAATGTTGACAAAACATCACCTACTAAACTGAAGGACTGAAAAATGCACTCATTGAGGAATACTAACACAACTTTAACCGCATCAACGTGGTGATCGTTGTGTGTCTGCTGTCTGCCTCCAACAGGCCCACTCAAAGGTACAGTGGATTTATGAGCATGGAGAACTTCATCTAATTACTAATCAAAATCCTGTTATGTTTAACACTTTATTTTGGATAATTGACGTTAAGGTACATTTGCAACAAGCTGACTGTCAACAAAATCTGTTTCCACTGGAAGAAAAGTCTCTGAATTTGTTGGTTTATCAACAAAAATATGGTCTGGCACATTGAACAATCATGTTTTTAAAGCATTATTTATGTGCCTGTTAAAGGAACTGCTTCACAGACAAGCCTAGCTTAACACAAATATGATGCGAACTGCAAACCTCAAGAGGTGGGAGAAGTACTCAGATCTTGTACTAGAGTAAAAGTAGAAGTACTCAGGTCTTGTACTTGAGTAAAAGTAGAAGTACTCAGATCTTGTACTTGAGTAAAAGTAGAAGTACCAGAGTGTAGGAATACTCTGTTACTGTAAAAGTCCTGCATTCAAAATGTTCCTCAAGTAAAAGTAGAAAAGTATTATCATCAAAATATAGTTAAAGTAGCCACAGTAAAAGTAGTCATTGTGCAGATTGGTCCATTTCAGAATAATAGATATGATATCTTTTATAATGATTGATCATTAAAGTGTTCTCAAAGCTGGTAAAGGTGCAGCTAGTTTGAATGACTTTGTATACTGCAGGGTAGCTTGTGGATTTACTCCAGTTGGAACTAAAGTCTGATTTAAGAGGTTATTATATTTCACATCATCATCATCGTAACTCAAGGTACAAAATATATGTAGTGGAGTAAAAGTACACTATTTACCTCTGAATTGTAATGGAAGTAGCCTACAATGTAGCATAACATGGAAAGACTCAAGTAATCTCAAAATGTTGCTTAAGTACAGTACTTGAGTAAATGTACTAAGTTACTTTACACCTCTGCAAACCTCAGCTAAATCAATAGTTAGCACATTCACCTTCCAAGTACCTGGAATGTCACTGGTTTACTTTTAACATATGGTTTATTAAACATTATATTCAAAGAAATGAGAAAAGGAGACATTGTGTTTTAAACCAGCATTGCCGCTATTTTATATTTTAGTTTATATTTGATATTGACTCAGTGAGTGTAGATTACTTTGCAGAACTAAACAAAACCGTGCTTGTTGTTTATACTTTATACTGTCTATTAAACCCAGCTAACTACAGGACCTGAATAGCTTGATAGCAAACAAGATACAACATTTCAATATTTTGATTCAGAAAGGCTAGCAGTTTCCCCCTTCTTTCAGTGTTTGTGCTAAGCTAGGCTAAACAGGCCGCAGACCTACATAACAATGAATGCTTTTGTTGAGTCAACTGAGTAGATTTACCAAAATGAAGTGTTACACCTGACTACAGTATATCAAAGGGTTAAATTGGAATTTATTCAAATGAGACGCATGTTTTTTCGGCTTGATTCAGTCAAAAAGCATTATAATATACATTTTACTTCACCTACTATTCACACAATTGCCTTAATTTATTCAAAGACATTAGAGTTACTGTGTTGTCAAAACTCCCAGGGAGTTTAAACAGTTTTATTCCATTACAACAAAACATCTAGGAGCAAATTTCCCAAAAAAGGACTGTGAACACTGATAGCTCGATGAATTGTGCATAATTTGTCCCGCGTCAACTGAACGTAGATTTCAATGTCACTGGCGATATATAATCATACGTTCTTGAAAATGTGACTGCTGTACGAAGACCAAAAAGTAGTGGACCCAACACTAAGCCATGTGGGACACCATATACAGGAAAGTCAGATGATGTGGTTTTTAAAATAATCAACTATTTTATAACTTGGCGAATTAAGTTTAGTAACAGTTGTTAGAAACACTTGTTTGGTGTTTGCAGATCACTTTTGAATTGAATTATTATCTAAAATGTAAATCATACTGTGGATATTTATTTATTCGTTTATTTGGCAGGGACATTGTACATTAATGAACACTTAAAACATGAAATGTGCCAAGTGTAAATATGCCAGATTTAGCTTTGAGCTACTTTCCATCCGCAGTCCCTCACTTGAGTAAATGAAAATTACAAATATATAAAATGCAAGAAAAGTGCAAGAGTAAGAGTAGAATACCCAAGTATTGATGTTGAGGATAACTCACTGGCTGTCAATTATCAAACCACTACAAGTCACACTTCAAAATATCCAAAAAGAAACTTGTTTCACAGAAATTGAAGTCAGTATATTTTCAATAAAGGTTGGTATGTACACCAATGTTTTGCTCCACCTTTGAAATTAGCCAATTAAACCCAAAGTATATAACTGGAACAAGGCTTTACTTAAAAATCGGCTGCATTCTCTCTGGTGATGGCTAACAGGGAACTATGATTTTGTGTCCGTATCCGTCTAAAAATTGTTGGTGAATAAATTAATTGCTTTAGCTAATTGGCTTTATTAATCGACAAATGCAAGTCTGTTGGTTTCCCTGGGACAATTATGAGGCTATAAAGCATGAATCAACTTGGGATAAAAAGCATGATTTCTATATATTTGACTGTAAACCGTCTAAAGCGAGGTTGGTGTGCATGTGTGGATCTGTGGGAAACGTCTTGTCAAACAAAGAGAACATATATATTGATGTAAAAGTACAAGTTCTGCATTAAAAATCCTACTGAAGTATAAGTACAGCAGTGTTATAAGATACATTTACTCAACTCTTGAGAGTGATACGTTATACGATATAAGTAGACTTCTTTATACACATTTATGTAGTTTAGTCCAATGGTTTATCAACAAAGGAGTCACACGCCTCTAAATTGTATCACACTTTATGGAGTATTAGAATATTTAATTGAAACCATATGGGAAGTTAAGAGGAGACATTTTTCTTTCTGGATCTGAAAGCATTTCATAGACCCAACTAGAACATTTGGTGTTCCCCATTATGACAAGCATTTGTTTGCAAGAGGTCACAGATTGCGACCAATAACAATCGAACACTTTGTTGTATTTTAAATTCTTATCTTGTGCGCTAAAATCTATCTATCCAAAAATAGATGGATGGATAGATGGGTAGATAGGTGGATGGACGGCCGGTGGTGGCGAAGTCCATAGGGACTTGGCTTGGCAACTGGAAGGTCACCAGTTCAAGTCCCAGAAAGACCAAGTGCTACCGAGGTGTCCCTGAGCAAGGCACCGTTCCATACACTGCTCCCCGGGCTGCGTACATAATGGCAGCCCACTGCTCCTAACACTAGGA
>NW_011367566.1:0-2720 GCF_000735185.1 Notothenia coriiceps | reverse complement strand
AAACCGCTCAATGAACTACATCTCCCGTCTCACACCACACACCAATACGGCCGTCACCTTGGCACATTTCACTTCTTTCTTTCAGAATGAGGCGAAAAGTATTAAACTTTAAAATTATTATTACAAACATCACATGTGTAATTCGTGGCACAATTCCAACGGGATCGAAAGATACGTTTTCTCTCCCCATTGACTTCAATTCATAATTTTTCCGAAATAAGGTCCCATAGAGGTCCACCGGAAAGGGAGGGACTTCGCCTCTCTATAAGGTCCCATGGGTCAGAAATAGATGGGCGGGACTTCACCTCTCTATACGGGAATTGGGATGCCGTGGCTTTATCTGACAGCATAGTTACATTTATGGCCTGGGACACACATTTATTTAGATATGTTTTAAATAAAAGGCTGGAGTGTTTCTTGCTCTGCCAGGTACAACAAGTGGGAGCGCGGTGCAAAGTATCTAGAATACGGCGCTGGGTTGTTGTTGTTCTTATTATAGCCTACATCATGTAGTCAGCTGTATAGAAAACTGTAGTTTCCCCACAGCAGGAGACGGACATTCATGATGTCCGCTGGCGCATCATAAATACGTCGATAGTGTAAGTGCAGTCGGATATTCAAAGCACTGCAGTCTCTTCTCCTAAATCCTTTTGAATTCTCCTATCCACTATTCATGAACCCTGAAACGGTGTGACAAAGCTCTACCACCCCCCCTCTGTTCCTCTGTTAACAACATATACTGTAGTAGCCTATGTTGCGGACTCTTTGTTTAAAACTAATTGCCCAGCGGAATTGTCACATTCCGATGGATTATCAGAATTACATGCAGGGCAGCATTGCCGGTCTGAAAGGGTCTCTGGAAATATCCATCCATCCATCCATCCATCCATCTTCTCCCGCTTATCCTAGGTCGGGTCGCGGAGGTAGCAGTTCCAGCAGAGATGTTGTTAGCATCTGGTGCTAGCTAGCTGCGGTAACGGATATAAGGAGCTGTTTAAATGAAGACAGAGGAGCGACATTTCAACGACAACTGCGCCGATCACTTGACTTTATGCAGGTAGCCAGACAGTGGGACATTGTACGAAAAGTCAGCACACTCAGCACGGATAGTGCAACATGATTGCAGCGTCCAGGCAGCTCCCGTTCGAGCATATGCCTTGAGTTGCACATAGCTCCAACGATCCATCACACGCACGCACGCACACACACACACACACACTTTGTATTGTATTATTGTATGAGAGAGGTTCCAGGTTGAATTGAGGCGAATATTTGTAATGTTCAGAGGTTGTTGTGTTTAATATTCATGAGAATATTTGTCATTGTTCAAATGATAATAAACATTTGCATAATGCATATTTGTCCACTCATATGTTGATAAGAGTATTAAAAACTTGAAAAATATTCCTCTAAGGTACATTTAGAACACATAACAAATGTGCGATTAATTTGCGATTAATCGCGATTAACTATGGACAATCATTCGATTAATCGCGATTAAATATTTTAATCGACTGACAGCCCTAATTTTTTTACACAATTACAAATAAAGTCAATGTATTGTATGACATGAAGTTGTGCTTCATTCTGAGTCAATAATACATTCATTCTGCCTTCAACTGCACAATGATTGTGGACTGCACCGACATCCATGTAGCTGCTCCCCAGTAAGATGAACCAAGCAAAGTTGACATACTCAACATACAGCTGTGCTCTTAAGTTTACATGAAGAATTTTTAAAATATTGGTAATTATTTCGAAGAAATGACTGATTATGCAGAAAACTTGTTTTATTTAGGAACAGTGGTCAGGTGAAGCCATGTATCACTACATACGTATATGTGTCACACATAAAAGGCCAAACACACTGTATGGCATTTTAAGAGCTCTGTCTTACTTCCTCGCTCTTGGTCCTCTTCTACCTGGAAATAAATACAAACAAAAAACACACAATCTGAATGTTAAAAGTGCTTCACAAGATAAATTGAAGAGTGTAGACTGTTTAAACTATGGGCAGGGGGACTAATTGGCAGGTTTAAATGATTATTAGTAATTCAATATATCATTTTCTCATTGTAGACGAGCAGACAGGGAGCCAGATGAGAAATGCAGAATATGCAGCTGCCATTTTCCACATGGAAATGACAAAGGGCCAAGTTTATTTGAGTGGACAAAAGAGAAAGGGAGCTTAGCTGTAAATCAGTCCACCGACCACAGCTACAGCAAAGGGCCTGAGTCTGCAGGCACTGACCCCGAACTCTCCAGCGTGCAAATATTGCCGTGGCTGCAGTACATCCCTCGTGCACAATCACAGACAGTGCTCTGCATCGCGCCATCGTCTCCCATGCAGATCTGTAAAAATAAATTAAGTACCATTTGTTAGCATGCTATAATAGATTGAATGAGCAATAATACAAGGATGGTCAGGATCTGGGGTGGGAGGGTTTATTTTTCCAGTTTTGTCTGATTGTTGTTATTGTTTGTTTTTTCTGTATTTTTTGTAATTTGTGTTGTATTGGTTGTGATTGTACATTGTATTTTTCTAAATGTGTATGAATAAAAACATTTGATCAACAAAAAAAAGGATGGTCAGGATCAGTGGCGGCCGGCCCATAGGGGCGCTAGGGGCGCTGCCCCCCCTCTTCCCACATGTTTGATTGTCATTAAAATAAAAAAATATATTTCAAAAAAATATATTTTATTTATTTTTATTTTTAAAG
>NW_011367564.1:0-2825 GCF_000735185.1 Notothenia coriiceps | reverse complement strand
CAAGTGAATGAGGAGGAGGACAGTCATCAACCGAGCACAAGCGCAGGCTCCGCAAGCAACGCAAAAGTGATATGCACAGCCGCTGTGATGAAGGACAGAATTGACTCAGGAAGAAGGCATTTGCTCAAATAATGGAGAGAAGGCTGTGACCGAGGTCAAATGCTGAAAAAGCACACACTTGTCCTTAATTGTTGTCTTTTTTCTTATGTCTTTTCTTTTTTACTTTGCCACCACAGAAATGGCAATAGCAAACATCAGCAGACTGAAGATGAGCTATTAGCCCTTAGGCTCATCTGCTCCTGGAGGCTTCATTATTATTGTGGAACTGAATTCCCAATAGGACATTTTCTGTTACGATGTAGGTTGTTGCAGGAGGCCTACATTCACACTTTGGTATAGGTCCAGGAAATGACATGTGTGTACAGTTGACATTTTTTGTGTGAGAATAAATTATTATTTTGTTCTTTATATTCTCACTGGTGAGTGTGAGAGAGAGTGAGAGAGAGAGTGTGAGAGAGAGAGAGAAAAAAAAAATACATTTGCCTCCGAGTCCTGCATGGACTGTATTTTAACATTAGTCATATGGTGGTACTATTTTCTCAGGTGGTACTTGGTGTAAAAAGGTTGAGAACCACTGCTCTATACTGTTAGTAGGCTAGTTAAACCAATAATAATGCTACGGCTGCAACTGACAGTTATGTAGGCACATTTAGATTTTTTCTTAACGCTGTGTGATTAAAAGAATAAACACAAATAGCAGGATAGGCACACATATTTGCATATCTTGCCCCACTGAAAAGGCACTGCACCGATATTGTTAAAAAATATTCAACCCAGTCTCACAGCATTTCGTGTTATAGTCACAACATTTAATCTATTGATTTGTGTTCATCAACACGATTTTCCCCTTTTTTTCGAGTCACACAGAACGATTTGAAAAGCAATGTATTTCTATTGGTTCTATTGTGTTTCGTGCCTGCAACACGTCTTTTTGTCCGGTCGGGTCTTGGAAGACCGGAAGCTTTGTGGTTCATAGAAACATGTTCTTGCTCAATATCAAGCCTCGATTATTGTTTTTATTTTAAATCGTATAATGTTGGACTTTTTTTGCCATCCACGAGGAAAATAAATGGGGCTCAGAGCCTCTGAATGCTGAAATCAGTATTTTTAAATCTTTTTTTCCTTCTAATTTGTTATTCTTTTCTAAACAACACACTGTAATCTACTCAACAATAAAACACAATTATCTTTGTTTTTATTTATTTGTTTAATTCTATAATCTCTGAATTTTTTGGTGTCCGTCAGGAGCTATATTTCAAAATAAAATAACCGGAAACAGATGTGTACCTGGGACATTTCGAGCATCATTGCGATACACACCCACTGAACTGATTACCCAAGATCCTCAGCTATGGTTTAAGCTCGATATTTTGGATGTTTTAGCCGCAATGCACGTTGGGATATGGTGTTAATGAGATATGAAATCCGAAGAACATTTTGGAGTTTAGGATGGCCGAAGACTCTACACTACCCATAATCCTCAGCTATCGTTTGGGAGTAAAGTCCCTTTGCTTGACAAACCCCGTGATTAATCTTCAAACTCTGGGATTAGATGTTGGAGTGGCAGTGCGCCAAGGTTACGCCGAACGTCAAACAGCACTTTGAAATTGAACGAAACCACGGCAGACTATCCAAAACTGGACTCGAACGGGACCAGCCCCCCCCCCCCCCCTCCAGAACACACGCTGGCTATTGTGTTTTGCAAAACGCTCTATGGGACGTCTCTACTGGGAACGTTTTTCCCAGTTAGAAGTTGCCAGTATTAAACACATTGGTGTTATCACATTTAAAACATATAATTAATACATGGGTGAAAATTGCTTGTGTCCATATTAATGAGCAGCATTAATATATCAGCCTGTCCTCCTACAAAAAACGAACATATAGGTCGATTGTTCAGAAGCTTATTAAGACCTTGAGTCACGGTTTAAAGTGTAGCACCTCTTGTGTAAGAAACAACATTCTCCCGTTGATTGCAAACGCTCCGGAGATTCTTTTATTCACAAATAACCCTCTCTGGAAAATTCTAAATTGTGCAATAGTTTGGCCATTAAAATGCTTTTTGATTAGATTTCTAGCGAGAAGTGTATATTGTACTTTTATAATCTACGTCCAGTGGATGTGTAGGATCTATAGTTTGATAGATATTACGAAGATGATTTGAGGTCTCGCCAGGAGAACGTGTATATGCGGCAGCTTCCATGTAAAGTTAGCGTCAACCCTCACGGGGTGAAAACAGTATTTCCGGTCTCAAAGTTTTCATAATAAAACCGGAAGTATTCCCCTCAATGTCAAATTATTACACAGTGATATCTGCATTACTCATCGACTAAAAAACATCAGTTTATCCTTGTTAATTACACAATATTGATTGGTTTAAATTGTGTACAATGCTTTTGTGTTTTTAACCTTCGATTCTGAGAAACAAATAGTTTTTTCGGAATTTAGACACTACAGAGTTTCCGAAGACACTACACTACCCAGAATCCTGAGCTATCGTTTGGGACTACAACATCCGTCTTGCTTTACAAACCCCGTGATTAGTTCTCAAGCTCTGTGATTGGATGTTGTAGTGGCAGTGCGACAAGGTTACACTGAGCGTCAAACCGCTCTTTGAAATGGAATGAAACCCCGGCAGACTATCCAAAACTGGACTTGGACGGGTCCAGCCCAGCCCCCCCTCCCCCCCAGAACTACACATGCTGGCTATTGTGTGTTTCGCAACATGTTCTATGGCACGTCTCTACTGGGAATTTTAAAAGACA
>NW_011367562.1:0-1614 GCF_000735185.1 Notothenia coriiceps | reverse complement strand
CATTAGAGCGGTGCACTCAGGACCCATTAGAGCGGTGCACTCACTTTCACTGTCCGGCTGAAGCGCGCAAAAAACACTTTTCATCTCGGATCATCAGAGGCTGTTGCATCCAAGAAAGACTGATTGAAACCTACGTTTCGAGAGACTACCACGATAATTGAAGGTGAGTGAAGGTGAATATCCGTGTAATTGTAGATGTAAAGTAGAGATGTAACTGTTCATTGCCTTTATTTTTATATAAATATGATATGGTGTTAGTGCAAAAATGGTACTATAACTTAAGCTGAAGCTAACAGTAATAACTAATAAGATATATCTGAAATAAATAAGTGTACTGAAACAAATACCAATAACTGTATTGCATTTTTTACTTATGCGCAATTACTTCATACTGTCTAGTTCTCTTTTTCGTCCTGCATTTATTGTGCCCCCCTCAGAAAATAACTGGCCCCCCAGTGGCCCCCCCAGTCAAATTGGTATAGAACCGCCACTGGCTGCAGCACAGGCAGTATGAGAAAAATAAAGAGCTTTTTGAACTTTAGAGCATGGAGACATGTCACGGTAGAGACACTACATACCTCATTCATTCTAACTATTATCTGCTCTGTTTTCCAAGAAGTTAAATGTATGCAGATCATGTTAGTTTATATAATCTGAGTACACATTATTCAATGTATGAACGTAAAAAAGCTGCATTAATGTTAGCGTGTAGCTAAAGGGTTAAACCTCTCCTCCTCTGGTGCTATCCGCTTCCTGCATATCTCCTGCTCTGTGAACCATCAATGGACAGCTTGTTAAAGTGTACTGAAAGCTCAACATTGTTTGACCTCTAATTAATGAAGCCCATTTCATGAAACCGAGACACAGAGAGGCAGCCTGTGACTCCCAGTGCCTGATGTTTCAAAGTGTATAGTTTTGTTTAGTTCAGTTGCTAAAATTGGCTATTGTGCATTATAATAAAACTCAAGTGTGTAAATGATATGTCCATTTCACAAGAAAGGAACCTCGGAGTACAAAAACTCATTTCCGGGTTTATTACTTATTCCTGCATCTCAAGGAAGTGCAGACAGAATAATAATATGCTAAACCAAAAACAAAAACCACTGACAACAACAAACTGCCAGGTTCTGTACCAACCTGTTTTTTGTTTTGTTTGGTCACTATTCAAATGTATGAATGACAAAACGATGAACGTTTTTCACCTTATCGATTTCAGAGAACTCGATCCTCTCCTCTCGAGTGCAGCTTCGACCGATGGGGGAAATGTTGAGCATGCCATTCCTGAATTCAATGAACGTTCCCCTGCAGGAATACAATAACAGATGCATGGTTAACGGTAGTTGTTAGGTGTCAAAAAACGAAGTTAACTGACACAGAAAAACCTGGATTTATTAATTCCCATAGGAGGTTTTGTTTTAGCTTTATTCCCATGAAGGCGTCACAATGTGAGTTAAGTCTTTTTCTACTTTAAGATGCTATTGATGATTAGATTGCAGGGATACAAGGAATGCAGTTGTGTGTGTGTGTGTGTGTGTGTGTGTGTGTGTGTGTGTGTGTGTGTGTGTGTGTGTGTGTGTGTGTGTGTGTGTGTGTGTGTGTGTGTGTGTGTGTGTG
>NW_011367561.1:0-2573 GCF_000735185.1 Notothenia coriiceps | reverse complement strand
TCCAGCAACTTCGCACAGCCATTGAAGAGGAGTGGACCAACATTCCACAGGCCACAATCAACAACCTGATCAACTCTATGCGAAGGAGATGGGTGACATGTTAGGGTTAGGGTTTAATCCTAGGATTTTCGGACCCCCCCAGACCCCCCAATAAAGCAAAACTGCACGTTTCAGAGTGGCCTTTTATTGTGGCCAGCCTAAGGCACACCTGTGCAATAATCATGCTGTCTAATCAGCATCTTGATATGCCACACCTGTGAGGTGGGATGGATTATCTCGGCAAAGGAGAAGTGCTCACTATCACAGATTTTTTGAGATTTGTGAACAATATTTGAGAGAAATGGTTATTTTGTGTAAATAGAAAATGTTTTAGATCTTTGAGTTCATCTCATGAAAAATGGGAGCAAAAAAAAAAGTGTTGCATTTATATTTTTGTTCAGTGTAGTTCCCAGAAATTACTTCTATGAGGGCAGTGTCATCATGATAAAGGGAACCTTTGACCAGATCCACAAAATGGAATTTAAACTGACAGTCATTACACAAACATCTAATCATTAACCTTAAATCAATTGGTGAATGGAAGTCTTTCCACAAAGCTAGTGTTGGGAAAGTGATGGATTACAAGGTAAGGCTACTGCAGCCAGAGAGGACAGCTCTGTTGTTTCGTCTTTCTTTCCTTCCTGTGAGTGACTTTGCTGAGAACATATGACTGACTCAGCCAGTCAGAGAGGAGTGGAGAGAAGCAGAAAGAATGCAACAGAGGAAGAGGCTGAGTTGAAATGACAGGCCCTGAGGATGTGCCTCAGCACTGCACCATGAACAATAGCAGGGATTGGATTTATGTTGTAGTCAAGGCTTAGAGGCTCGGCTGGGGGCTGCTTCTTAAACCTCACAAGGTAAAATGTATAATAGTGTGGTCTGAATTAGAAATAATTCAGGCAAAAAAAGCTCTTTGAAGTTGTCTGGTGTGATGAGATGGGCTGCGTTTCACCACACGTTGTCCCTGTAGGTTGGGAGGGAATATAACAGTGCTAACCTTATGCTTTAAGTGGATATTACCTCTGAGCACTACTGCAAAGACACCGTAACAAGAGGTGAACGTGATGCGAATAGTGCTTTAAAGTTCTGCACGGTGAAAGTTTTGCAAATACGTATAAGGAAAACATTCAGAACCAAACTGCTACCTGCGAGTATGTAAAACAGAAATTCAGACTGGACCGCTGGAAGACCCAGGTCAGTCAGGTTTTGTGTGTTTGAGAGGGGGAGTGGCAGAAAGAGAAAAGGGAAGAGAAGGTGGGCTATTGCATGCAATGTTTAAATTATTCATAATAATTAGAATGTCAACGTTACGAATGAAGCTTCATACTATTCAGTACAAACCTAGCTGAGCTCATTCCAGGCATCTAATAATCATCATTGTCATCTCTTAATGCTTGATAATAAGCATTAAGTTAAGCAGTTTTGTCCCACCTTTAGTTTATTTATTGTTTTAATTATCTCAATTATTTTGTAGATGCATGGTACCTATTGAAGGAACACTCAATGGAACTCTGTATTTGAGTATGGCCTGCTCTTAAAGAGCAACTTGCAGGTTTTTTTTTTTTTTTACATTTATGCTTAACACTAGAACCGCCAACGGGTAAATTTTACCCGCAGCTGTTTTTTGATTGTATGTAACTTTTGTTCAATAACATATTAAAGTTTCCCAGTCCGTGACTTTTCCTGAAAGTGTGTTATGTAGCACCCTCTGTTGTTAACAATTGTCAATATGAAGTCGGATTGAAAAAATCGCCAAAAAAAATGCCATTTATACCCATATCC
Organism: Notothenia coriiceps; assembly: GCF_000735185.1. Taxonomy (NCBI): domain Eukaryota; kingdom Metazoa; phylum Chordata; class Actinopteri; order Perciformes; family Nototheniidae; genus Notothenia; species Notothenia coriiceps. Next base: position 752 of record NW_011367561.1, on the reverse strand, counting down.
GCCAGCGGGCAATATTTACCTCATAGAAAATGCAGCGTAAACATGACGTGTTGCGATAGCAACGCCTTTTGTCTACTGCGGTTCCTTATAGATAGAGAGATAGATTGAGAGAGAGAGAGAGATAGATAGATGGATAGATAGATAGATAGATAGATATAGAGATAGACAGATAGATAGTGTAACATCTTGGAGAATACAAGATCTTGGATGACTGAGCTCACGTTGAGGACGTAATGCATGTGTGCAGGTTACGTGCCAGTTGAATAAAGATGGACACTCGGAATGAGAGAAGTATTCCGCGTCGTCTATTTATATAGACAATTATATTTTCATAGAACAGAACATTACAGATATATCGATAGAGAGAGATAGAGAGATTTGTACCTAAACAAAACACAAGTCTAACACCAAGCGTTTAAATCAGCACTCTTAGCGATATTATAAACTTCATGCTATCTGCACAACCTATATCATATGGAAAACTGAGAGTCCACAGATTCTATTGGTATAAGTTTCATCCCTGTGCGATCAAAACTCACTGTTCTGTATGATAAATAAAAGAACATTGTACCTTGAAAATCTATAGCGGGTACATTTTACCCGTTGGCGGTTTTAGGTATAAAGTGACCTCTGGCGGTTCTAGTGTTAAAGCAAATGTACATTAACTGAAAAATTGCAAGCAGGGTTAGACCATAATTTTTGCAAAGAAACTGACAAACAATGTAAATTCAGAACAAAGCTCTGTTAAACTG
>NW_011367560.1:2267-4399 GCF_000735185.1 Notothenia coriiceps | reverse complement strand
AAACACTGAGTAAGTGCATTGAACAAATCAATGACTGGATGTGTCAGAACTTTCTCCAATTAAACAAAGACAAAACTGAGGTAATGGTTTTTGGAGCCAAGGCAGAATGTATAAAAGTTAGCGCTGAGCTTCAGTCTGCAATGTTCAAAACAACAGATAAAGCCAGAAATCTAGGTGTAGTCATGGACTCTGACCTGAGTTTCAACAGTCACATTAAAACAGTTACTAAATCAGCCTACTATCACCTAAAGAATATATCTAGGATTAAAAGACTAATGTCACAGCAAGATTTGGAAAAACTTGTCCATGCTTTTATCTTCAGTAGACTGGACTACTCCAATGGTGTCTTCACAGGTCTCACTAAAAAATATATTAGAAAGCTGCAGCTGATTCAGAACGCTGCTGCTTGAGTCCTCACTAACACTAAGAAAGTGGATCACATCACTCCTGTTCTGTTTAAATTATGAACCATCCAGATTTCTCAGGTCTTCAGGGACTGGTCAGCTTTCTGTCCCCAGAGTCAGAACTAAACATGGTAAAGTAGCGTTCAGTTATTATGTTCCAAATATCTGGAACACACTCCCAGAAACCTGCAGGTCCGCTGCAACTCTTACTACTTTTAAATCCAGGCTGAAGTCTTATCTTTTTGTCGCTGCTTTTAATTGAAACTGAGCGGTTGTGTTTCGTTTTTGGTTAATGAACATTTGGGGCTAGTAACCCCAGGGAATCAGTGTCTGGGGACTTTGTCCTGGCTGGTTTTCTCTGTGTATGCTGCTCGGGACGTATGTGCCATACAAGCGTACACAGCTCATGTTCGGAGAATCCTTAAAGAAAGGCATCAGTAAAGTGGAACTTCTGTGTGAACTATTCATATCTTAAACTGCACTGTAACTTTTTATTCATGTACTTTTTATTCATGTGCTTTTTTCTTTTAATGGTTATTTTATTATCTTTTCTTTTTAATGACTGTTTTTAAATGCCTTTGTCTGAATGTCTTTCATTTTTGTAAAGCACCTTGAATTGCCTTGTGTTGAAAGGTACTATATAAATAAACTTGCCTTAACTCAAGTAGAAGTACAGATACTCATTCTTAAAAATACTCTGGTAGAAGTAGAAGTACTGACTAAACTTCTTTACTCAAGTAAAAGTAAAGAAGTATGGGCTTCGAAATGTACTTAAGTAAAAAGTACCCATAACTAGCAGCTGTTTTAAAGAGTACCTGACCTCCCTTTATATTAATAGAACAATAATGTCATCGTTAGCTAATGAATGTTTCAATGCTTAACAACGGCAACATGACAACGTTTTCATTAGTCCCTCTTCTTTAGAGAAGACCAGGAAATGACGAATACACGGATCGTGTTCAAATCAATAGGCACGCAATGACTCTAAATAATAATGATCACGCCACCAAACACAGATTCAAACTAAAGTAACCAGCCTGTCTGGAAAATGTAAGAAGCAAAAGTACAGGTATTTGTGTTAAAAATGTAATAAGTCAAAGTAAAAAGTAGACAGAAAAATAAATAGTGGAGTAAAGTACTGATACCAGAAAGATGTACTTAAGTACAGTAACCAAGCATTTGTACTCCATTACTACCCTTCTCTGGTTATTAAAGGGGTTTCGGGTTATCTTTATGAGAGGACAAAAACTGATTTCTAAAGTCGTCAGGGCTGCTGGCAATCAGGCAGGTTTCAGAAGGTTAAAAGCAAAATAATAAAGTTATAATATAAGTAGCCTGGCCAATTTGTAGTTTCAATTAGTATATTTCTCAATGCATAAATAGATTATCACACAGAAAAAATGTACCCATTGTACTATAATCTTTGATCTTTAAAAAAAAAAGTTCAAAATATGCCATCGTCCCCTAACACAGTTAAAAGCCTTATTTCATGTATGTGAACTGGTTACATGGTTGGAAATTCACTCATAAAAACCCCTCACTCAGCAGACACCGAACCACCTGACAAGATCAAAGCGTAACCAATCTGTGACCTCCGTCTCCGTCAGGAAATCTAGTCAATGCTAGCCACAATGACTCAGCAAAACGGCAGCCAATCAGATTAAAGCGCCCGTCCTCCTTGCCCTGACCCCAGAACCGGCTCAGAACCAAGGAGAGGAGGTCATGGGG
>NW_011367560.1:0-2262 GCF_000735185.1 Notothenia coriiceps | reverse complement strand
GGGGTGGGAGATTATATTACACACATTTGTACTTAGTTTCCTGTCCTGGTCTCTGGAGAGGACTGTGCCCCCCCCCCTGCTTGACCTCACAGTTTGGCTGTTAGCTTCATGCGTGTCTGCAGCACGGTGACCCTGGCATTAAAGCGCCATCAGTGCATATTTTAAGGTGCTCACTAACCTCTATGATAATGTTAGACTGCTGGTGAGCACATACTATGTAACATACATATACAATATATTCATCTAATCAAATGTCTAGTGAATATTCCTGTGTATAAGGTTTACTGGCAGTGAATGTAGAGGGATTACTTTAATCGTTGTTATCGTTGTCTTTTCTTGCGTTCCTCCTCTTTTTACCTACAACATAATCAGTGAAAACTATTGTTTCATTTGTATAGGCTTATACCTTCCATGCTTTCCATTGCCAAATGATAGTATATTATCATTGTGTATGCACTTCTTTAGGTTGTAATGTCAAAACTTTGGTTATGCACTGCAAACTTCATAAAAAGATGTTGATCAGAAGAGACAAAGGAGCTGCTGAGTTTCATGGATACTAAAATTATGTACTTTTTCGACCAATCTAAAGAGATATTTTATATTGTTTGAAGTACCATTACTATTACCTTTATATTTCAGGTGCATCAAAATCAGTCCCTTGCATGTAGGCAGGGTCATATGATAAAAGACATGTTTTATTTTCAAAAGTCAAATGAACCATTTCGATCCATATGAGGTGCAGGCACTTGACCTGATGGTAATTGCTTATACAACTTGTTGGTAGTTAATGGAATGATTCACTTATTGTACTGTTGTAATATCAAACAATATTTCAAATCAAGGACAAACATACTTCACCTTAATTACATTACACAGAATTTCAAAAGCAGACCTGCTTTAATTTAAATGATTAGAATTTGTATGAACAATATCTAAGCTGTGAATGATTCAGAGTATGCTAAAAGACACAAACTAACTATATTTTGGTAAAAGTGAAAAGTTATGATTACATTTTGAATCAAATCCCCCGTCCTCCTTGCCCCTAGCCGCCTCTGGGGTCAGGGCCTCCAGAGAAAGTGCCCTTTTCCCCCCTTTTTTAATTTTTGTATAAATGAATATGTATCTACTGCTGTTTGCGCACAGTTTCCCTTTCCAAAAATATATTGATTGAATACAAAATAAAATGATCAGGTAGGGAGATTAGACTGTGAAGTTCCGATGCTCTGTCTACCCTCCCTCCCTCCACGTCTCCTGCACAGCAGTGCGACAGCCATCGGCAGTCCCTTCAGACAAACAGGTAGCAGCACCTCCCACTTTACTGTCCCATGTTATGCCGGCTTTTCTTGGCTTATTTTGAAGGTGAGTGGAGATGAACACATTTCTAAACTGCCAGTGCCTCAAGTTTACAGCTAATCAGCTGAAAGACAATAACAAATATTATAGGCTACTAGCTAATGGATAAGGTAGCTCAAGGTTTAGCAAAGGCAATTTATCATGGGCATACAGGCTAATGTACTGTACTTAAGGGGAGACATTTAAAGTGAATACAGTAAAATGTGTATCTAATAACGTCATCACAATCATCACATTGATATGCAAATTAGCCGTTAACTAGGCCTAATTAAAATGTGATAATTTGCATGCAGTTACCAGGACATCACTGGTGAAAAGGATACAACTAAAAAACACATCACCTCACAAAATGTATTTGTTTCTTGGAAGTTTTCTTTCCATTAGAGTGAAAGAAAACATGGAAGCAAAATAGACCAACATGTACAGTACATGAGAAAACGATCTTTTAGCCGTAATGTCCTTAAACAGTATAACTTCATCATTTTGATTGTTGGCTGCTCATTTAATAACTATCAATTGTACTATTTAACTTCTGTTAGACAGCTATCATACTGAATAAATATTTACTGTGAATGTATGCAAAAATGTATGGCATATAGCTGTCTAACAGAAGTTAAATCCATTTCTCACTTATTCTGACAATGTGCTTAACCCCAAATAAAAGAACCCAATAAAAAGAGTTGTTAAATAATAGTGAAGTGACGTTGTAATAACAATAACTCATCTCTCTCGGTTTTCTTTTAAGCCACTGTGTCAAGTGTCCTACTTGGGTTGCCGTACGGAGTTGTCCAATATGGCGGACCATCTCGCACATGCGCACTTCAGATAGGGCAGGGCGGCAGATCGGGTAGTGACAGGCACAACCCACGGCGGAATATTACTGCCAAAAGTCAAGTGAGTGAGTCCAAC
>NW_011367559.1:9879-14171 GCF_000735185.1 Notothenia coriiceps | reverse complement strand
CCATTTAAAAAAAAAAGCTTTATACCCAAATCAGCCCTTTGGAAACAGAAAGTGAAATAGAGGGATACGAGGCATGGCTAGAATGGGTGATCTGTTTGGTATTTTGAGTAAAAAAAGTATGACATGTTTTTATATATTTTTATGTATCTGAGAACTATGCTATTGCCTAAAAATAGCATGATAGGTGACCTTTAAAGTATAAAAATGATTTACAAAACATATCTCTATAAACACATCTTACCCGAAAAGCTGCAGGGAGAAGAAAATAATCTGATATCACCGGCCCCTTTCTCAAAAAAAGAAAATAAATAGATGCTCTGTCTTTCATATTTTCGTATTCACAGCCAATCATAACAGTATCATTGGAAAATAAGAGAAACACAAAAACGTACAAAAAAATACTTAGTTCCCACTTGACAGTTAACGGAAAGAAACAAAACAAAAAAATACCAACAACAACATTTTTTGGTTTTGTTGTTCAGAATCAGAATCAGGTTTATCACCAGGTAGGTTGACACGTACGAGGAAATTGACATGGTGTTGTGGTGCATACATAAAAGAAAACATAGATAGAGAACTATTATAAGAACACTATAATAACATTAAAACATATTTAAAAGAATATCGTAACATATAGCAATATTTACATAGAAATAGAATGGAATACAAATATGGAATAAAATTCAGCAGTAATACAAATGTTTTCTTCTTGGTCTGTAAAGCATGAAAGGTGCTCTACAAATAAAGTGTTATATTATTACCCACTCAAATCAAAGACATGCATATCCCACCTTTACAGCTCACTTACAAACATGGTTCACTGATAACCTGCACACACTCGTCTGTGTTGGATATGTGTGTGTGTTACATGTTGTGATCATGGATGTCGCCCCTCGTTTCTGTTATGTGATATAATGTCACATGTATGTTGTTGTTCTCTTTTATCCTTTCATATCTATCTACTTGTCTTTCATCCTTTCTTTATAACCAATGCTGTTGATGTATTGTGATTTTAAAAAGGTGCCTGTCCACGACACTATAAACTAATATACTGAACTGAATGATTCTCCAGGCGGACGAGAGCGAGGAGGAAGTTTGCCTCAGCAGTCTGGAGTGTTTGAGAAACCAATGCTTCGATCTGGCTCGGAAACTCAGCGAAACTCAATCCTGCGATCATCCGGCGCTCCACGCTCTTCATCACCAGCTCCAGAACCCCTCAGACCACTCGATGATGCACCACCTCAACAGGTACGCGCACTACAAAGAGGCTTTCAGCATGCTTTTGTATATTCCACAATACTCGTCCCCCTTTCCTACATAAAATACATATAATGTAATGTCTTGCGGCAGCCTTGACTACCACAAGGCACTTTTAAAGTCCCTTTCTTCATCAAAAACATATCATGTCGATGTATATAGGAAAACAAGTGACGCACATTCTCAATTACTTTCACACAACCTCACAAACCCTTGACTTCCATGCACCGCCTCAACAGCTGCGTCCACTACAAACAGGCTTTTGATCATGCTTTTGTTTATTCCACATACTTGTCCCCCTTTCTTCCTCAAATACATATGATGTAGAACAAGTCCCTTGGCAGCTTTGGCCTCTCCAGAAGGTTCTTGGTTCAAAGAGTCTTGTGATCATGCTTTTGTATATTCCACACGTTTCCCCCTACATACATTTTTTTTTACATCTTGCGGCAGCCTTGCCTTCCATAATGACCCGAAAATAAGACAGGTTTTTTTCTCCTAGGAACAAATCTTAAAAAGAGGGGTCGTCTTATATTCGGGGTCTAGCCTTTTTTCGATACAATCAGACAGTCACAACAACAGATCGCGCCAAACGAGTGTTCCCCCAAGAGAGACACCGACTTAAAGGTAGCAGTACAAGAGGTGGAGAGATAGAGACCAACTCGAACCAAGTAGATCAAAAGTAGGGCGAGTTAATAAACAAGAGAGGCGAAGTTACGATGCCAATTTTAAGATAATGGTGATCATCGAAGCAGAGTCATCAAACAACTGTCGAGCAGCAAAGACATATGGTGTTAGTGAGTGTAACGTGAGAAGATGGCGAGCCCGAAAAGACCGCCTAAAACAGTCAGAGAAAAGCATTCCGCGGTCCGCAAAGGGGTGTGTTATCATTATTTAAAAATACAATTGTTTTCTTTATAAAAACAAGATTTGGTCGTCTTATATTCGGGTCAATACGGTACATTCGTGCTTCCACCTGTTCATGCACACACAACCTCACAAACCATTGACTTCCATGCATTACCTCAACAGCTACGTCCACTCTGAAGAGTCTTTTGATCATGTTCTTTTTTCCTTATAATTATCCCCCTTTGTGATATATGAAAGCGTTTGCAGGTAGCTTAGAGCATTATGTATGCTAATGGAACATTTTAGCATGATTACCAATGACATTTTGTACTGTGACTCGATGGGTTCGCTTTGAATGGAGGTGAAGGTGAAGGGGGAGGAGGGGGAGGGGGAGATTCTGTGTGAGTTGAAAGAGACAGGAGTATAATTGCGGTCTAAAAAACGAACAGGAAGCTGAGTATTGTTTCATTTGGACCCCTTATTTATACACTCAACAGCTGAAACACAGCTCATGGAGGCAGGGATGTGAACTCGATTCGAATCTCGTTTGATGACTTGACAGAAAACTAAAGACTTGTGACTCAACATTAAAAGTTAAAGACTTTAAAGGGGGCCTATCATACAAAATGCACTTGTGTACGTCTTTTATATATGAATATGTGTCCCCGGTGTGTCAGGGAACTCACCAAGTGTCAGAAAACACAACCCTCTCTCTTTTCCTCCATACCCAAATCTCTAAAAACGGGGCTGGAACGGATCTGATACAGACTGATCCAGATTTGAAAATTATCTGACGTCAGAAAAGGGGTGCTCCGCCTATATGGGCAACTCTCCACCTATCAGGGGAATGAGAGACCGCTCGTAAGCACTGGAGACGCTGTAGTACATATGCCAGGCCTGTAGGTGGCGCTGTAGTCACAGAATCAGCCCTTGCAAAAACAGGGCTGGAAACGAGCAAATAGAGTGAAATGAGGCATGGCTAAAATGCATGTTCTGTTTGGTATTTTGAAAAAAAAATTCACAGACATGTTTTATATAGGTATGGCCCTACAATATATTTTTCAAATATAGCATGATAGGTCCACTTTAAATGGACCCTAACCCTAAAGATTATCCCCTTTCAACAGCAAGTGCTATTCAAAAACGTTATAAGTGTGCTTTTACTAAAGTGTACTACATTGTTAACTACCTTAACAACTAACTGTATACAACTCCATTAGTGACTGAGATGAACAGGAAATCCAATCAGTGACTGTTTTCCTGGATAAAACTGTTTTCTCCAGGCTCTAAAAACTGATTTGGAGCCAGAGAATTCAAAGGACTTAATTGTTATACACAATTGCTAAAGCGTAGTTTATGCAAATGTTAGGTATTAGGGTCCTTCAACAATGCAACAAAAATAACATATACAAGACAATATTGCAATGGACACAGGAATAGGTGTTGGTTTAAAGGTCCTCTTTAATGCTATTTGTGCCTTTACTGTGACATGTCTCCATGCTTTAACTCCCTCAGGGATTGTAGCCTTTGCAGACCATTTACAAGCACTAAAACCCATAGGACACAAAAAAAGCATAAAAGGGCTTCTTTAAAATAGACTAAGTTAAATGTGAAATAAACATTTTATACTGTAAACATGTATACATATGTAGATATGAGGAATACACATGTATAGATAGGGGTGGGTAACGGGCCCCGGGGCTGAATTATTAAAGACCGTGGTACCATTAAGCTCCAACGTTATCGGTCTTTTTATCGGTACTGGAGACATGTAACAAATATATGTCATGTGTGTATTATTGCTGACACCAAGCGATTAGTATTGCAGTTTTAGTTTCGCACAGCTCGTTGTCTATAACGTCGAATTTTAAGACTGCCAAAAAGTGGGTGCGTTCATGTTATTATTTTTCGATCTGGTTCCAATTCAGACGAGAAGATCTCTCTCGCCTTCTGTATAGGCGTGAGGTGGCGGGATGGCGAGTTTACACACAGGCAGATGCTACATGGCGGCAGAGCACACACCAATGGCGAGATGCTGAAGACCTTCGAGGTGGTGGTGTAAACTTACCCCGGTTGCTCGATGCTCGGTTTACCAATAGAGGCAATAAGAGTTAGCATGGTAAGGGCGGTGACACGAGCAATTTTGTCGAAACCATTTTAAGCAAAAGGTGCACCCAACATCCAGACGA
>NW_011367559.1:0-5846 GCF_000735185.1 Notothenia coriiceps | reverse complement strand
TACGTGTGTAATTATTAGTTATTATTATTATGTACCCTAAACATATATCGGGATGATGTAATGTCGACGTGCCGGACTGTTGTCCGAGGTGACTTAAATTGTTTTTGCTCGTGCCTAATTGTCGCTGTGTGTGTGAACTAAACGTAAAAACTAGTGACAACAGAAGCTTTCTAATAAATTTAATACAAAACAACAAGCACGGAAGGACAAAAGAAAAGTTTCATTGGAGAGAGAGGAGCAAAATCTACATCATATAACCAGAAATCAGAGGGAAGCAGGAACACCGGTCAAGAAGAACAGCACATTGCGTCTGTGGTCGGATATATAGCGGTTTGGTTCTAATAACTAAACGAGTACACGGAACAGGAGATCACTCACAAAAACAAAGTAATCGACCAATGCAAAAGGAGATCACTCACAAAAACCAAACCAATCAACCAATGCAACAGGATATCACTCACAAAACAAAGCAATCGAACCCAATGCAACAGGAGATCACTCACAAAAACAAGCTAACCGAACCAATGCACAAGGAGATCGCTCACAAAAACAAAGCAATCGAAACCAATGCAACAGGAGATCACTCACAAAAACCAAACTAATCGAACCAATGCAACAGGAGATCACTCACAAAAACAAAGCAATCGAACCAAGTGCAACAGGAGATCACTCACAAAACACAAGCAACCGAACCAATGAACAGGAGATCACCTCACTAAAACAAAGCAATCGGAACCAATGCAACAGGAGATCAACTGCACAAAAACAAGGCAATCGAACCAATGCAAACACGGAGATTACACTCACTAAAACAAAAGCAACATCGAACCCACAAAAGGAGTCACTCACAAAAACAAAGCAATCGAAACTAATTGCAACAGGAGATCACTCACACAAAAACAAGCAAATGAACCAATGCAAAAGGAAGATCATTCACCTAAAACAAAAGCATCGAACCAATGCAAAAGAGATCACTCACAAAAACAAAGCAATCGAACCAATGCAAAAAGGAGATCACTCACAAAAAACAAAGCAATCGAACCAATGTAAAAGGAGATCACCTCACAAAAGACAAAGCAATCCGAAACCAAATGCAACAAGGAGATCACTCACTAAAACAAAGCATCGAACAATGCAACAGGAGAATCACTCACAAAAACAAGCAATCGAACCAATGCAAAAGGAGATCACTCACAAAACCAAAGCAACCGAACCAATGCACAGGAGATCACTCACTAAAACAAAGGCAATCGAACCCAAATGCAACAGGGAGATCACTCACAAAAAACAAAGCAATCGAAACCAATGCAACAAGGAGATCACTCACACAAAACAAGCAACCGAACCAATGCAAACAGGAGATCAATCACTAAAACCAAAGCAATCGAACCAAATGCAACAGGAGATCACTCACAAAACACAAAGCAATCGAACCATCGTAAAAGGAGATCACTCACAAAACAAAGCAATCGACCAATGCAAAAACGTAGATCACTCACAAAAAACAAAGCAATCGAACCAATGCAAAAGGAGATCACTCACAAAACAAAGCAACCGAACCAATGCAACAGGAGATCACTCACTACAAACAAAGCAAATCGAACCAATGCAAAAGGAGAATCACTCACAAAAACAAAGCAATCGAACCAATGCAAAAGGAGATCAACTCACAAAACAAAGCAATCGAACCAATTGCAAAAGGAGATCACTCACAAAAACAAGCAATCGAACCAATGGCAAAGGAGATCACTCACAAAAACAAAGCAATCGAACCAATGCAAACAGGAGATCACTCAACTAAAACAAAGCAATCGAACCAATGCAAAAGGAGATCACACACAAACAAAGCAATCGAACCAATGCAAAAGGAGATCAACTCACAACAAACACAAGCAATCGAACCAATGCAAAAGGAGATTCACTCCACAAAAACAAAGCAAATCGAACCAATTTGCAAGAAGGAGTCACTCACAAAAACAAAGCAATCGAACCAATGCAAAAGGAGGATCACTCACAAAAACAAAGCAATCGAACAGTGGCAAAGGAGATCACTCACTAAAACAAAGCAATCGACCAATGCAAAGGGAGATCAACTAACAAAACGAAAGCAATTCGAACCAATGACAACAGGAGATATCACCTCACAAAAACAAAGCAATCGACCCAATGCAAAAGGAGATCACTCACCAAAACAAAGCAATCGACCGAATGCAAAAGGAGATCACTCACAAAAACAAAGCTAATCGAACCAATTCAAACAGGAGATCACTCACAAAAACAAAAGCAATCGAACCAATGCCAAAAGGAGATCACTCACAAAACAAAGCAATCGAACCAATGCAAAAGGAGATCACTCACTAAAACAAAGCAATCGAACCAATTGCAAAAGGAGCATCAATCACTAAAACAAAGCAATCGAACCAATTGCAAAAGGAGATTCACTCACAAAAACAAAGCAACCGAACCAATGCAAAAGTGAGATCACTCAACAAAAACAAAGCAATCGAACCAATGCAACAGGAGATCACTCACAAAAACAAAGCAATCGGACCAATGCAAAAGAGAGATCACTCACCAAAAACAAAGCAACGGAACCAAATGCAAAAGGAGAATCACTCAAAAAACCAAAGCAATGAACCAATGCAAAAGGAGATCACTTCACAAAAACAAAGCAATCGAACCAATTGCAAAAGGAAGATCGACTCCACAAAAACAAATGTAATCGAACTCACCTGCACAAAGGGAGATCTCTCACTAAAAAACAAAGCAACGAACAATGCAAAAGGAGTCACTCACAAAATAAAGTAATCGGCCAATGCAAAGGAGACACTCACTAACACAAAAGCAACCGACCAATGCAAGAGTACTACAAACACAAGTGAATCACCAGTAAAGTATATCACTCACAGTACTCTGCTATTTAACCAATGCAGGAGATCACTCACAAACAAGTATTTGAGAATGTAAGACGATCACTGACGTCTACCATTTCCTAAGGTGCAGCCCCCACTATTCGTAAAGTGTAATATTCTTTGCTGTCGATTACATTGTTGATTCCAAGGGAGAAAATATAAAATATGTAGGTAGATGTACATTACTTAAAGGACGTGAAAAGAACGTACAGAGGAGGTGGTTCCCGGGGAGTACGAAGGGGAAAGAACATCACACAATATCCAAACATCACGTACATTTACCTAGACGCTTTCCGAGTTTAACGGAGGTCTCCCTCAAAGAGAAGGTAACCTGATGAAACAAAATGAAGTTATGATTCATTATACACAACGTAATTTTCCAATACTCGTAGTTGATCGTATTTATTCTGTTTTACATCGACTCTTCTGGATTTAGCTTCGTTATTGAGCTTTATAAGAGTTCGTATGGCATATATAAACGATAAATGATTGCAACAACTAAATTCAAAATGAAGTAAAAAAACGTCCTAGACTAACGGAGACTGTATTACAGGGTATAATGACCCTCAAATCACGCTAAGATGGTAGTGTCCATCTCACTTACTTAGGTAAACAAGTACGTAGTCGTTGGTCTGTGGTTTTTTGGTCTGTAGTCCGTCCACACTACCTCCTTTTTCCTTTCGTTCTTTTCCTCCCTTTGTTTTTGTTTCGTTTTCACTTCTTTTGGAGATAAACAGGTGGGTTTTGGCTCCCTGGTTGTTTGTTCTTCAAAAAAAACAGTCGTTTATTGAATTACAAGTTCTTGTTTTTCTTACGATTTTATGGGTCCTCAGGAGTTCGTTTGTTGGGAGGTCTACACTGCGTGTCTAAGGAGGAGGATCTTGTGTGTGTCTACATCAGTACGTCCTGCTTACGTACTATCAGTGACGGTTGTGAAAGGGACTATTGTTAGGTAGAATGTTCAGTAAAAATTCAGACACAATGAGCGCTGCTGACCATTTACATGCACTAAAACCTGTAGAACACACGACAGGAAAGGAACAATCTCCCAAAACTAAATCTAGAGAACTGCAGATGGAGCAGATTATAATACGATAGGATACGACACGATAACACTTTAATGATCAGATTAAGTCTGAAATGTAACTTGCATCACAGCAGCTCCATGTGTAACATCAAGGGAGAAGTATCAATACACAATACATGAACAACAAACAACAAACATTTAACATAGCAGCACGATCAGAGAGCACTTCATAACAGTGCATGCTTCCAGTTTATCGTCTCATGACAGATTATGAAATGAGCACAGTGATCAAAAAGCAAATCAAGTGTGTGTGTCGCTGTAATCATGCTCGTGTTGTTAAATCCAGTAGCCTGTTGTCAGTCATCTGTTGTTTGAGTGGTGCGTCTGTAATGTTCGCATGCCTAAATCCGCTGCTGAGCGCCCGGTGACTCTCCTGTCGTCTCCTAACCCTTCGCTGTCTTTCTCACCTTTTCCTGTCCCTCAAAGTCCTTGCCATGTATGAGAATGTTTTAAAGTGCCCCACTCCCGGCTGCTCAGGACGGGGTCATGTCAATAGCAACAGGAACTCGCACCGCAGGTGAGTGAGCGGCATTCAGACGGCCGCAAACACCCGAAACACACCGTGAATGTGGCAGATTTACAGAACAGCTTCAAGTTCAAGGCTTTTATTGTCCTTTGTACAAAGTTACAGTGTGATATGTCCTCCTCCAACAGAGCAACACAATACAACAGATACAATACTGCAAGTAAATACAAGTCAAATAGTTCAATAAGAGTCTAAGTAATTGGAATATGATATATTAGATAACTAATGTGTAAGTTGCAAACAGATGAATGTTATGGATGTTCTTTCAAAAGAACAAAGGCTGTAAGTGTGTGTGTTGTTGTCTCTGTAATTTCAGTGCAGACAAACCCTTTTCTGATTGGTCGCTGCATCTTCAGTGGCAGAACGTCACATTTACGTCCCCAAATGTGCATTAAATAGACATAAATCCTATATTAGCTCCTGTATTCCACGTCAAGTCCTTTACTGGAAAGTCTTTATAAGAACATTTCAAGTTAGTTTCCTTTAAGGCTCTGAATTCTAAACATGAAATAACTTAAAACAGCTTCGTAGTGTTTTTCCAATGCAAATAAGACAGAGATATGACCAAAACATTAGCATTTTCTTAAGTCAAATCTTAGGCTGACAATTCAATTTTCTGGATAATAACGTTGGACATTTCTTAATAGCTGCTTTGCTTTTCCAGTTTAAAAATAGGAGGCAAAATAAAGGCAGTTGCTGACAGAATGTCTGTTAAGCTTGTTTTACACACATTGACATTCATACTGTCAATAAACATCCTTTATTAGTTGTTGCATTTTGTACCCACTAATGCTGTTAGTTGTTCTCCTAAAAGATAATTGTTGGACCAAGATTAACCAACGTTTAGATCGACCCTGATACCCAAAATTGCCTCATCGTCTTTCTCAGAAAATGATCTCTGTTTTGGGAGAATTACCGGGTTTGATGCATATGGGGAAAGGGGTTTCACATCTGAATGTCTGAGCTGAAGGTGTGCCTGCGTCAGCTGTTTAACAGGCAGAGCATCACACACACACACACACACACACACACACACACACACACACACACACACACACACACACACACACACACATAAACACAAGCATATTTTTGAATTATGTAAAGGGATTAGGATTTGCACTTATGTTCTAACAGATACGTTGAGCCTCAAATCTCAGACGTACACACAGTCTCAGTGGAACATACAAGAGCTAGAACACACACACACACACACTAGGAGACTCTTACAAATTAGCTCACAGACAGCAGCACACGTGCTCTGGCAGACAGAGCAGCACACACACACAAACAAACACACACCAACCAACACACACACACA
>NW_011367558.1:0-1832 GCF_000735185.1 Notothenia coriiceps | reverse complement strand
GAAGTAAAGTCGGGGTAATGTTAGTAACTGTAGTGTGATTACTGAATTATAAAAGTAGCCCGTTACACTACTCCGTTATCAACAAAAGTAATATTGTTACTTTGTAACGCGTTACACCCAACTCTGATTATACATCTGTCAAATTATGCATTTTGCATGTCATCAACCCTGTTGTTTTCCAATTTGAAAGTCCTGGACTTGTTAAACTCAAACTG
Organism: Notothenia coriiceps; assembly: GCF_000735185.1. Classification (NCBI taxonomy): domain Eukaryota; kingdom Metazoa; phylum Chordata; class Actinopteri; order Perciformes; family Nototheniidae; genus Notothenia; species Notothenia coriiceps. Next base: position 1,617 of record NW_011367558.1, on the reverse strand, counting down.
TTTTATTTGTGGTTCGAGAATGTTAAACTTTCTGGATTGGGAGAAAAATATGTTGGCCGTGAAAATAATCAATACAGAAACTACGCTTCAGCCAAAATAATTATTAGTATCCAATGTCATTGTAGGAAATGCAGTTGATTGACTACACAATCAGCTATTGTGTTTTTCCTTCATCAGAGCAAAAGATAGCAGAGATGCTTAAATCTCATGTTCTGAAGTTCTTCAGAGGAACTTATTTTCCTCTATTAAAATTAACCATCGGTAAACAGATGTCTTGTAGCAACCTTGTATTTAAATCAATATGCCAGTCACAATGCATTGGACTCATTTGATTCCAACATAGGTTTCTAAATAACAAACCTGTCAACCAGTTCAGAAATGAGAACAGGGAAGTCGTTTGAACAGTATCTGTTTGGATACATCAGAGAACGCTTGGAAAGAGGTGCTTCATGATAAAGGTTAACACAATTATGCCAGTGGTGTAAATTATCAAAGAGACCAAGTACAGATAGCAGTCACAAACTGATGGCCAGCAGTTCTCATTTATGGAACACAGCGAGGGGATATGGAAATAAATCGGTGAAAAGAAAACCACACACATGGCAGCACATTCAAAGGATAGAGGAAATTGCCTCACTACCAGGGGCATCAACTTGGCAAAAAACATGCTGCCTCCGATAAGTCAAATGTGCCAGAAACAATTATTTTCTCTTTTTCCACAAAGGGAGAACACAGTTTCCATTTCCCTCTAGTGATCGGCTATATCACTAGTCTGGAACATGGCATATATTTTAGGCATAATGCCCTGTTGTTATTATGGATGGAAACATGTCCAAGATCAGCATATGCACCACTAACAATGCTGCCTAACACTTTATATATGCGAGTACAATCAATTCAATATATATTATTTAGCCATTGTCTTGCTGTCAAGACTATAATAATTTTTTAGGTTTACAGCTCAGATTTGAATAAGTCTGAATTCATAATAACACTCAATAAGTCATTTCAACCTTTTCAACCAATCATTTTTCAACCTTTCTCAATGTTTGCTGCATCACAATCAGGGTTCGAGTTATAAACTGAGCTCTATGGGGGTCTTTAAAACTAACGCGTGCGCACACAATCAAACATTATACACTCAGCCAGGCCACTACCAGTTGTTTTTTGTGCCATTTTGCTGGATTTATTTGTCAATATTTACAGCGTTGCTGCCCATAGTGATAGCCCTATAGTTTAAATCTACTACCCAAAAATAAACATATGGACAGGGGTTACTATTTAAAAAATGTGCAAATGTATTTGGGAACCTATCCATGTGAACATATTTTCAGTGGGGGTGGACCTCCAATCCTCTAGGGGGGGTCCGGGGGCATGCTAAACGTCTAAATGAGCATTTTTATTTCTCTGAATGTATTTAAGGCACGTCTAAATGAAATGCTTTCTGACACTCTGGGTATTTGTAAATGTTGAATATGTAAATATGATATCCTCTGTTGTTTGTTTGTTTGTTGTTTTTATGTTTCATGTGGAACTAAATGATGCAGATCTCCCTTGTAAATGAGATCGATGATCTCAAGGGACCAATCTGTCTAAATAAAGGTTTGAAATGAATGA
>NW_011367557.1:0-2230 GCF_000735185.1 Notothenia coriiceps | reverse complement strand
CTAACGTGCTATATTAGTATGTTTCTACAGAACGACCTGATGTGTTTTTAGTTACTTTTGTACAGTTTTTTTTTTTAAATAAAGTGAAATATAATGCACCTAAAAGTCTCCTTTCTGTTAACTGGTGTAGAAATATGTTTTTTCTGATGAAAACATGTTTCATAAATATCATGAAGTCACTGATCGGGGAAATATACCTTTGTAACAATCAGCTTATATTTAAAGCCTAGTCACCAGGGTTAAAGGTCGGGAGCTACTGTGGTAATTCAACCAGGCAAAGAGAGTGGCTGAAGATGAAGTGTCCTCTAATAAAGTCCCCCCCCCTACTAATACCCAGACAGTCAGTATGGCGTCTCAAAGACGGTTTGATTAGCCCAAACACCTCCAACAAAAGTACAAACACAAATTAAAACTGGAATAATTCGCAGGCAATGTCCAATTTAGAATGCAGTCTTCTGGTACGGCTCAATAATCCAAACGAAAGCAAAAATAATAAATCCTAAATCACTCCACAAAAAGAGAAACACTATCACTGGGCTTGTGATGTGACTCCTTGGGGGTCCATGTTCCTAAAGCCTGGCTCTGTATCCTCCACCTTTCCCTCCAAAAACAGACTATTCCCTCTGCCTTTGGGCCCCGCCCCCTTTCCCTCACCTGTATCCAGAGGTGAGCACGCCTGGTCCCCCTGTCCCTCCCTGAGTGAAAGCAGGAGGGGAGAGAGGGACCCACTGCATAGTATGGTCTGCAGTAAATGTCTGATGGCTCAGTCACACCTTAAAGGGTTAAAATCTAAACGTTTCTTAGAGACTGGACCCTGACTTCTGAGGCCCTGAACGCACCAGGGAGAGGCTTTTTTTATCTGAATTTTGTAACTAAGTGTTTTTAGATCGAGTGTTAAATTCTTATATTTGTAATGTTTTTCTTTTCTGGTTTTGCAATAAAGTCTCAGTACATCTCAATAAAGTAGAATATCGTGGAGCAGTTAGTTAATTTAAAGGTGAAATGCGTACGGTTAATTTAATTCAAGTGAATTATTCCAAGTGTTTATCTAAATTACAGCAAACTGAAAACCCCACATCCAGTTACTCAGACAATTAGAACATTATTTAAGATTATAAAGAAACAGATTATAAATACAGAAATGTGGGCCGTCTGAAAGTACGTCCATGTTTCAGCTCTCGGTACTTTAGCCTCCGTTAGCATTACGGGCTAGCTTCGATAGCGACAGTTAGAGCCACAATGAAGTCAGGGTTATTACTTCGAGTCATTTGATAAATGATTTAGTGATGGAGGGGTGATTTGTGTTGCCGTGGTGAATATGTTTTGATGAAGTGATTGTTTATTTTATATCGTAAATATGATCCGTTTCCGTGTACCTTCCGGTGTGTATTTAAGTGAGGTAATTGAGGACAGCCGGGGTGCTCGGAGACCTGTTGAGACGGAGAGCGGAACAGTTTTTCGACCGCAAATTGCCGACAGAAATTAGTGTTGCAAATTGGACTGCAAACAAAGTATAGTTTAGTTTATATAGGAAAGCATACCGCCGAAATATTGTTTAAAGATTTGTTATTTTGAGACTATTTAAGTCAATACTTTTGTTAATAAATTACATATTTTTGACTGAAAACCTTCGGCTGCTTATTGTTTTTGGATTGCGTGTCGTCAACCCCGCTCTATAGTGGCAAGAGGAAACCCTTGATGCCATGACAGCGACCTTCAGATCGTCTTCATCGTGTCTCTCGTCTTCCTCTTGACTCCAGATGGTTTCTCCACAGCGTTGGAGCCACTGAAGAACTCCATGTCATTAAAGCAGGTTTCAATGGATGAGGGTCAAGTTGCTGGAAGGTCGCTCAGTAAAGTATAAATAAAGCGAGTTACCCTGGTTGCTGATTGGCTAATGGTTACACAAGAAAAAACATCGTTATGACATCACAAAGTGGCTCTTTACACAGAGGGGACACATGTTGATGAAGAAGAGACATGAAGAAGAGGGGACACATGTTGATGTAGAAGAGACATGAGAAGAGACATGAAGAAGAGAGGACACATGTTGATGTAGAAGAGACATGAAGAAGAGGGGACACATGTTGATGTAGAAGAGACATGAGGAAGAGGGGACACATGTTGATGTAGAAGAGACATCAGAGGGGACACATGTTGATGTAGAAGGGACATGAAGAAGAGGGGACACATGTTGATGTAGAAGAGACATGAGGAAGAGGGGACACAT
>NW_011367556.1:0-2041 GCF_000735185.1 Notothenia coriiceps | reverse complement strand
TGCGAAACACAATAGCCAGCATGTGTAGTTCTGGGGATGGAGTGGGGGAGGGGGGGACAGGGTGGACCCGTTCAAATCCAGTTTTGGAAAGGTCTGCCGTGGTTCCATCCCATTTCAAGTGCTGTTCGAAGCTCGGCGTAACCCTCGGAGCACACTCTCCAATCACAGAGCTTGAGGACTATCACGGGGTTTGTCAAGCGAAGCGGAGAGAATACTTACTTCCGGGTGTAATATTCTCTAAAAGCAAATGAGCTACTCCGACCCTCGGTCCTGACGGACTCCAACTTGTGTTTATTAATCAAACAAATAAATAAACACAAGGATAATTATGTGTTATTGTTGAGTAAATTGAGAATTGCACAGGGGAAAATAACGTATCTAGCAGGGTCCCTAGCAACCACCTTGGTAACAATGAAAACGTTGAATGGACACAATTTCCTGAAGTAATCTTCATAATAACTAGCAAACTAAAGATCATGTGCATCCACTGCACACATAATCTGAAATAACAACTCATATTTCTCGCATCAAATGACATCAAAACGCATTTTAATAGCCAAACTACCAAACTAACCTTAAAATAGGCATTTTCCACCGAGAATAAAACGAATGTCGGCCATGTTTTTTTTTTCTGCAGGGAGAAATTTGAAGATCACGTGGCATAGATGCCAGCCATTGGAAATGAATGGTGAAAAAAACGTAGGGATCCTACAATTTCAGAGGCGTTTTTGTAGAAATACTATGTCCCAAGTTGTGGACCAACGTAGTTATTACACGTTTTTTTGTGAGACTGGGTTGGACACACTCTGTACTGAGTGGCTTGTCAGAGTGAGTGACATCAGGGATCCAGCTGTGCCCCTCTCTCCTGCCTATCGGCACGCAGAGAGTTTTCCTCCCCCCCCCCTCTTTTATCGTTTTAACAAAGTGTGACATTCGTCTATACTTTTCACAATGACAGGTTTTTACCTTCGCCCCCTCATGGAGAATATTCATTTTTAAATGCTATATTTCCAGGGACTGTGATGCTCCATTACGCATGGCGCAATGGACATGGGTTATTAATTGAGTAGATGTGTTTTTGTACTTCTGGTAACGGACGGACCAGTGGGGTGTGGACTACATCCTGCTTCGCCCTTAACCCAATAGCGATAGCCTTAGAGGGCGAAGCCTATACGATATAGAACTGGGGTTACGTACTGTAACCCAGCTTCTATGAGTATAGGCGCAGCCCTCTAAGGTTCGGGCCCCACTGGCTCCGCGAATAGCTGAAGAAAAGCTGTTTGTGTGAGAGCATATTGTCGGGCACAATGTTTATCCACATGTGCTGTCAGAGAGAAATGGCTTATTTTATTGTCATTTCGTAACTTTCATGTTGAGTTAAGAATACCATCACAGAAAAAACTAATAAAATAGCCTTTTTCATTTGTGTAATGTGAGAAGAAGGCGTTGTTTGGTCTGCCTACACCACCGGGCACAGGAGGCAAAACCCCTTCAAACACATTGTTTTCTAAGAAGGAAAGAGAGAGATTTATTAATTTACTTTCACATTCCTCTGTTTGTTTGGGGGCGGAAATCTGAAACAAGCCAATTTCTGTGACCTCTGGGCTTGTCACTGACTAGCTGTATGTGTTTACAGCTTTCTGTGGTGATGGGATAAATTACAAATAAGCAGCTTTAGGCAAATCCTGTTGCTTTTCCAAATGTCTATATTTGGAGGTAATGACACAGAAAAGGCGCTTTTGAAAAGCATTACACTGTCGGAATCAAGGGTTTAAGAAAAAGCACACACACATGCACACACATAAAATGTTCCACTCAGTCAAAAGGTGTTCCTTCCAAATACCTTGTCCTGGACAGTTTCTACAGTATAAACTGTGCAACAGTAGTAGGCCCACACAAACTGCAGAACACTGGTGCTTTGGGAACACTCAAATGATTTAATTCCCATTTAAAATCAGGAGACTAAATACGAGTATTATGTGGGTGTGTGTGTGTGTGTAGTTGCGTGTGTGTCATACTTAACAACCCTCCCGATTTTCGC
>NW_011367555.1:2380-6482 GCF_000735185.1 Notothenia coriiceps | reverse complement strand
CGGGATTTGCATAAACGGGATTTGATTGGCTGATGCCAAGCATCGAGCCTCAAAAGTTGAACATTGTTCAACTTTTGATGCCGATAGATGCTCGTGATGCTTGCAAAGCCATGCCATGCTCCCCACAATGCAGTTCGGCGAAGATTAAAAAATCTTCTACGTCACCCCATTCAAGTGAATGGGCGAAGCGTTGAAAGCATTTTTCGATGCCTGTAGTGTAGACGGGCCGTAAGGATTTATGGTTATGGAGCATGTACTGTGAATATCCCAAAAAATTCCTACTGAGGTCAAGCACAAGCAAACAACTTATGGGTAAGTTTGACTTTTTTGAGACATTGGTCAAATTGGGTGAAACACCAGCAGTGTTTGTAATACGTGACACCAATTAACGATTCAAGCAAAATCATAATACCTGTCATGGAAAGATCAGAACAGTTTATGGGGGGGAAAGTGTGCAGGCTTTATCGATGATGTGTGTTTCTTTATGGGTTACCTCTTGCTCTACGACAGGCTCTATGACCACCACAGGCTCCACAGGCTTTGGTTCTGGCTTTTTATTTGCTTCCAGTACCGCCATGATGGAGGCAGGTATGTGAGCTTGCTGTTGCACAGAAAAACAGAGGGAGATGGTACATGATGAAATCCAGAGAACAGTAGAGTGTTGGGACTGTTTCAGGGGAAGCAGCTCTGACCTGGTGAGGGGTGAAGGAGAGGACGTGCTGCAGGAGGGGCTCCCTCATCTCTGGGCAGCGCTCAAACACGCTGCTGAGCGGGGCGGCCGGCAGCTGTAGCAGCACGCTGTACGACTGAGGCTTGGTCCTCTGGCAGCACTTCACAAAGCCCTCCCATACCTTAGGATACTTCCACACCTACAGGGGGACACCACAGGATGTTGTGGTAATGGTGGAATATGGGGATTGATATTTATTAGCAGAAAAATACAACTTTATTGGTAATCGTTTCTTAAGTGGCAGAGTCTCTGACACGTCAAACACACAATATCTGTCATAATATTTATGTCTGCCAGTAGGGGTCTGCAATCAAAACAAAAACAAAAACTCAGAGTTTGGTGTTCTTGTGAAGTAGTTTACACATGTACAAAATCGGGGTTTCTCTAATGCTGCGTGAATGCCACTAAAGACAGCTCAGTTGTTTCTCTTTTATTTCAGGATCCAGATGTCTGATGACAAAGGTCCTTTCACTTTTTAAAATATAAGGTTAAAAAATAATCATCCAAAAAAGTAAAAAGAACAGATTGCTCTGGAAATCAGGAAAAATAGTGAGCGTAGAAACTCTGAATATTTGGCTGGAGCTTGGCGCTGACCTGCTTGACGATGAGGCGGGACAGGATGTTCATGACGAAGCCTCCCAGCCTGGGATACATGGTGAGGGACTGGATGACGGTGCGCATGAGCAGCATGGGAAGGGGGCTCTGCTCCATCAGCTGCTGCATCACCACCGCCAAAACCTCCGACGTGTACACGTTCTTCTCCCCGAAGCACAGGTTGGTAGCTGTCGGTCACATGCAAAAAGAGACCGCTCAACTAACCGATGAAAAGGTTTACCACAAAAAATCCATAGAGCTTCTAAAATAGGTCCCTACAATGGCCAACATGCATACAATCTAATTATGAGGTAGTTGTTGCTGTACTCAGATTCTAAAAGCAGGCACTGATGATGTAGTGAATGAAGAAAAATGAATTTAAATAATTATATTCCACAAAACATTGCATTAAAGATGACAGTAACATCAGATTGAATTACCAACTGCTGTTTGGTCTTGTTTGGATTAAACTCCTAATCACTGACCTTTAATGATAGATTTCATGTCACATTTGGTTGAGTCTATGTTGTGCAAGGCAATCAGCAGGTCTCCCGGGGTCAGAGGGGACACAGATGAACTCCCCTCACCTGAAATAAAACACAGAGGTCAGAATACACCCTCAGATAGAAGCTTCAACAGCAGCTGACAATAGAGCTTATTAATAACGGAATAACTAAATGTAAGGAATAAACAAGAATATTTGATATTATTTGTAATAACATTACTTATTACACAGCTTAGTTGTATACTCGATTCTGATTGGTCAATTCAGGACATGTGACAGGTTGTGAATACAGTAGTAGACCGCTGTCAAGCACTATAATGACCGTTGCTAAGTAGGATCAAGGGAGAGAAAGGAAAAGAGGTTAAAAGACGGAGCAATGGCCGTCAGATAAATGATCAGAAGAGGACAGACAGGAAGTAAACACTAACAGGAACACGGTATGGGCTACAGACAGGAAGTAAACACCAACAGGAACACGGTATGGGCTCTGTAGTGTTTAAGGACTTGTTGGTGGATCAGAAACTGTAAACAGACTGACAGTTAAAGAAAACATCCAACAGCGCTGCCGTAAAGTTTGTGTTGTTGCAGTTCCCTTCAGGCTGATCAAGATCCCTCCGCTTCGCGTCGGGCACTGTGATCACCCTGTCGGGTGTGATTTTCCCCATAATGACCGCCTCGCTGCACATTATCCCTTACATATTCTAGCTATTAGTAGCTACAGGAAATCTAAATGATTAAGTGAAATTAAAGCTGTTGATAAAATGTGTAATTCTGGGAGCAGGGTTCTTAAAAGATAAATGAGCCTCTTGTGCTGATGGTAAATGTTGTTGTCCCTCAGGGGTCAGTACTGGGTCCACTCCTGCTCATCATTTACCTCCCCCTTGGCACTATTGTTGCAGATATTTTACAGCTCGTCAATACTGTGGCGAAGTACAATCAGATTGATCAATCAATAAACTGGTGAAATAAACAGGGTTGTCTTGTTGGTTCTTTATTTGAAGCGCTTCAATGGTACAGGTCTCACAGAGTACAGAGTATTCTGCAAGAGTGCACACAGAGGGAAGTGTGTGTATGAGTTTCATAGGATCTTGACAGTTTAACAACACTTCATCACCTGTCACTGGGCTGGAAAGAGAGATAAGCAAGACCTTTCCAGAGGAACAGAAACTGTGCATTGCTAATATAGGAAAAACAGGAACTTGTTCAAGACAGATGGAAGTGGGGAAAGCAGGAACTTGTTATGGAACAGGGAAGAAACACAGGAACTTGTCCAAGACACTGTGTTTAACGCCCAGACACACTTAAGGTTAAATCATAAGTCTAGCAAGGGACATGAATTGAATAAATCATCATGGAACTGCTGCATTTGGTTTTACCATATTAGGTAACATATGAACTTTGCCACTACATTCCCTCCTTTTGATCATACTTTGATCAATCATGAAAATAAAACAAATGACAGGATAGACTGATATGACACATCAATGAATACACCCAATCGCTGGTTTAAGTAAACATGTCACAAACATATCATGGAAAATAGCTGTTTTTTGTGGAGGACAGACTCCAAGACAATGTAAGCATAAGAAGAGGGGATACTGAAATCATAGATTATATTGCAGTGTCAGAATCTGAATCGAACTCTGACACAAACGGGGTTNAATGGAACTCGGACACAAACGGGGTGAGCATATTAGGTAACATATGAAATTTGCCACTACACTATCCTCCGTCATCATAATGTCCACTTCCATTGTTAGGCCGATGACACACAGGTCTACATATACACAAAACTCAACACTGCCCTCCCCCCACCTCTCTCACCACCTGCCACCAGGACCCCAGGAGCTGGATGAGCAGCAACTTGCTGAAACTCAACGGCAGCAAATCAGAGGCCCTGCTCATTGGCACCAAATCAACCCTCTCCAAAGCTCCACCCTCCCTGCCTCCAACCTCATCATTGATGGTTTCATCAAAAGCCAGGGAGCTGTAGTCCTGGACAGCTCCTTGGGCATGCGTGTGTGTATGCACACTCCAGAAGTTTCCCGTTTCTCAGCTTCTGTGGGCACATAGATGCCATGATGAAGCGTGTAATGCATCCTGGTACGTGTGACTTCAGGCATAGCTCTTTGAGCAGGAGAAACCAGCTTCTGTATAGCAACCACTGAGCAATTTATTGCCTCAATTAGACCCTCCAGAAAAACGCGGGCAAAAATCCTTGATTATGCGGGCTAAATTCCTTGATTATGCGGGCTAAATTCCTTGATTATGCG
>NW_011367555.1:0-2349 GCF_000735185.1 Notothenia coriiceps | reverse complement strand
ATAGAGCAACCACTGAGCAATGTATTGCCTCAATGGACTACATTTAGCATCAACCCCGACATCCATACAAGAAGCTGTCAAAGTGTTCCTTTATTTTAAAGAACAGGGAGGCAGGTAAAGACTTTATTCAGGGGAAGACTTAAATGTATCTTACTGTGCTGGGTCCCTAAGAGACGGTTGAACACCTCCTTCACCACAATGGGGTTGAGTTTGATGAGCTTCGGGAGAGCCTGGATTACTTCATTCTATGGGAAAAGTGAAAGATGTCATCACAATGATCACGCGGTGATTGTTTGCTGTATGTGGTGTGATATCTTTTTTTTTAAGTATAACTGGTTCCAAATCAGTTTACTAGACCATTGATGCGAGTTGCAGAACTGTACCTTTTCGAGGCCGTTTATGACTGGAATCAGGAAACGTACATCGGGCACTCGTTTGTGGTACAGGTCTCGCACTCTCTCCACCAGCTCTGGAGACGGGGGCACTGCAGGAGAGAAAAGAAAAATTATTCTACATGTCTATACTTTTCCTATCCTGACTTTATCCCACAGTGCTGTTGTTCCATGTTTGGTTTAATTCTCTATTCATTGACCCTAATTCTCCAGACAGATGTAAGGTGATGTTCAATCTTTTTACCTTTATCGGTCAGAATGTGCAGACAGCGTGTAACTAACGTCTCCGCCCCTTTAGGACAGTTTTCCACCAGCAGCAGCAGCTCGGGCGAGTTCATCCCCATCCCACGGATCTACAACAAGGGTGGAGAAAATGACTCGATGCTATTTTAAAACACCACAACTCAAGATGAGCATTTGCATCATGTAAATGCATGTTTGTGCAATTTAGTGTTTTCCCCCACAAGATGTTTTTGTAAACACAAACAGTTCTCCCAAAAATCACGAGTGTGCAGTTTTCATGTCACAGGTTTGAAACTGCAGGGGTGTTCTGGCTTTCTTTGGTCTTAAAAACAGTAAAGCATTTGCACTGTTCACTGTAGTTTGCCATCACCAGTTAAAAACACATGAAGAAATACAGTAGATAAACATCAAGTCCAACAGTCCGGACTCTGCGCTCAGCTTAGTCATGCTGGGATTCTTATTTTTGTCTTGGCACAATCATTTAGTCATTGAGTTTAAATATTACACTTTTCCTTATTGAATAAAAACATTTATAGTGCTTCTATGTTTCTTAGCTGTTTAGAGCGAGTTGTTTGTTTTCACAAATATTGATGAACATTATTATTTATATATAACAATAATTGAAACAGGGTTCTTTAAGAAGACCCAAACACTGGAGCATTCCTCAATGATCAGTGAAAGAGTCAGCTGTGCTGAGAGCGGGAGACTCACAGGCTGCTCAATGGCTCGCAGCACGCTGCGCTTGATGTCAGCGATGGCCTCGGTGTAGACGGACGCCAGCTCGTGGACCAGCCGGTGGTTGAGAGGCAGCAGGGACAGGTAGAGGAAGAGACACTGTCTCACCGTCTCTTCAGTCCAGGGGGCAGCCACCTCTGTCTCAACAAACACATAACAACACTGTGAGAGGACAGGACATTGGGGAAGTACTCTCTGATAACACAGAGAGTTGCAAGCAGCTATTGTCTGAGATCGCATGATGTAGTATTGTTAGATGTGCCAAGAGCAAGGACTGTCTTAGGTAAGACAGCTTTTATGTGCGCAGCTCCACTTGCTTGGAACAATCTTCAGCAAGAATTAAAACTGAGCAATTTCATTCCTCTGCACGTTCTTAAAGCTAGGATAAATGAAATTTAGTTGATACTATGGGCACTTGTAAATGTCTATAACTATGTAAATGTATCCTGTAAATATAATGTATGATGTCCTTTATTGTTTTATGTTTAATGTGGAACCTATATGCTGCAGGTCTCCCTTGAAAAAGAGATCTATGATCTCAATGGGACCAATCTGATTAAATAAAGGTTTGAAATTAAATGAAATGAATAATAAAATGGCGGCTTCACAAAACTTTTTGGGAGTTTTACGGGGCGTGGTTTGTATTCCGCCCAGCCAATCAGACATAGGAACCTTTTTCTCCCACGAAAGTACCTGCTCTCTAGCAGGGACGGAAAAGGGGGTAAAAAAGGTTCTCATGAACTAATTTTAGTTCCGGCTCTTTTTGGTGTGAACGTGACACTTCCATGCCCGGCGCCGTGGGAGGGCCAGGCCCTCCCATTTGACATTCCTGCCCTCCCCCAATAAACACGTATCCGACAGATACGCGAGGAAACAAATAAGGAAATTAGTACTTTGGTGCTGATCAGCTGGCACGGAACCATTATTACGTGTCAGCTGTCGTTGATATTATAGCTTTTTTAGCTGTCAACCAACTCAC
>NW_011367554.1:0-5968 GCF_000735185.1 Notothenia coriiceps | reverse complement strand
GACAGACTGCGTGATAACCGAGAGAAGAAGAACAGACTGCGTGATATAAACAAACAACAAATAGCGTGCGTTCCATTTTCCCTCTACAGCGAGAAGCTCATGGGGCTTTCCCCAACCTGTGTCGAGAGCTGGAGTTAAATGAAATCTCAGATTTGCCTTCTTAATAGTTTGTTTGGGTCCCTCACTTCCGTTTCGCTTCTCATGCTCTGATTTGCTAAGCTGAACAGCCAATCAGAGTGATTTATTTGACCGACACCTTTTTGGCCGAAAACCCAGAAAAGACACGACGGTGCGGGACACACCAATCAGAGTAGGGCGACAGGATGCTCATCGTCAGCCTGACATCCATAGACGGCCAAAATTGGCTTGGTGTGTCCGGGGCTTTAGCGTTCACTTCCTGTCTGTCTTCTTCTGCTGTTCCTTTTAGTGTTTACTTCCTGTTTGTCTTCTTTTGCTGTTCCCTTTAATGTTTACTTCCTGTCTTCTTCTGTTGTTCCCTTTAATGTTTACTTCCTGTCTTCTTCTGTTGTTCCCTTTAATGTTTACTTCCTGTCTTCTTCTGCTGTTCCTTATAGTGTTTACTTCATGTCTGTCTTCAAATATATACATAACAACTATATGTAAATATAAAAATGAATATTCAAAAAGTAAATGGTAAAAGGAAAGTTGTTGAATGTTGTTCATAGCGGACATTAAATCGACCCGACTTAACATACTGTAGCCCCTTGATCAGTGCGTCCTCCTTAGCAACAATCTGTTATCCTTAGCAACGGTCTGCTGTTGAAAAATAACAGACCTCTGCAATGTCAACATTGGCCAATCAGAATAAAGTTTTCAACTAACCTGTATAATACAAATTGCTAGTAGCTTGAATCACCAGCATGTTTTGAATATTTATGTTTGATGAAAACATTTAATGAAAAATGTCTACCACATGTTGGTATGCTCCTCATGACTGATGACACTGATGAGTATTCCAGCTTTGTCGCAGCAATGTGGTTATGTTTACTTTGTAAGCACCAAAAGTGTTTACACTACTAATGTAATGTTGGGAATGTGTAACCTTAATCGGGTTACAATGAAAACAGTGAGCAGCTCTCTGTACGCTGTGTGTGTGTGTGTGTGTGTGTGTGTGTGTGTGTGTGTGCACACAAAAGTAAATCCACTGATCACTGCAGCAGCTGTTCCTCTCCTCTAAGACTCCCTGCGGCTTGTAACCCAGCAGGAGTCAGATGAAAGGCTGCCCGACACACACACTTTAATCTACTATATATGATTCCTCAGTGTGACCTCAGTTCGCCTTACTTTAAAAAAACTCCAGTGTACATGTAGTCTTCTCTTAGGCTTCGTAGTGGCTCTTGTCGTACTTCAAAACTTCAAGATTAAAAACGATAGCATATAATTCCCAGATTAAAAGTGCATGGTGTGCTGCATGATAAAACTGAATAGAAACAAGAACCTCAGCCATGGTTGGCGCCATCTTCTACTTATTATTAGGTTTTCAAAATACTCCTGAAGTATTGGAAGAAGTACTCATATATTGTACTGAAGTAAAATACCACAGTGTAGGAAAACTCTGTTACAGTAAAAGTCCTGCATTTCAAATGTTACTCAAGTAAAAGTACAGAATGATTAGCATCAAAATATACTTAAAGAACCAAAAGTAAAAGTAGTCATTGTGCAGTTTTCATATTGTTAACTCAAATATGCCAAGTAATTGAAGGTGTTAAATAAAATACTGGATATACCTCTGAATTGTAGTTGCATGGAAGTACACAGTAGCAAAACTCAAGTAAAGTACAAGTATCTCTCTGAAGTGCAGTACTTGAGTTACTTGACACCACTGCCTGCACCTGGTGAGTAGATCATATCTTGCCATTCGAGTAGTGAACATGCATTAGCAGCTAAAATGTTTATCTTAAAAAAAAAGTAGACCCTTTTAAAGTCTTTAAACAGGACTCAACAGAAACCACTCAGCGTGACGACCAGTCGTAGAGATGAAATGACAGCTTGAGAGGAGGAGAAATTAACCCGTATAGAGGGTTGAACCTTCAGGAGCTGCAGATTAATGGCAGGCCGCTCACCTTTTGACTGGTTTTTCCTGACGACTTCCAGACCTGGAATTCCTGGGTGACAGCCGAACGATCCCCGGCACATTCAGTTCCCACAGTGAGGACAACCCCTTCCCTCAGGTATCAAACGTGCTTTCACTGTATATATAATAATAATAGTCATTTAGCCCTCAGAGCTCACAGCTCCTCATATCTGTTCAGAAACTAGACAAAAGTTAAACAAGTACAAAGCACAGACTGTCTGTGTCATGGTGAATACAGTCGCTGGTTTATTTATGTCTGTAGGCCGTTGTTGTGAGTGTGGACGGTCGGAACATTTACAACGTTAGCTTAGCCGATCTCCATTTAGACAACACGCATTTTAAAGGGTTTTTCGCCTGCCGTCTGTCTGCAGACTTGTCAAAGCATTAATTCATGGTTTTTACTAACCGGTATCAGTATGTTGTTACTTCGGCATCATTTTGAAACGTGTATTACAATTAAATCACGGTCAAATATGTTCATCTTGTTGTAGTTAACAGGGATTCTCTCACTAGTTTAGCATACTCAGCCCGGTTGGTGGCCCGGAAAGAACCTCGATTTTGGAGAACCAGAAAACTGTGAAAAAGTACCCGTTAGCCGGAACTACGCCTAGTGGAAACGCAACCAAAAATGGGCCGGGCACGGCACGCTTAAACCGCGCTGTAGTGGAAATCCGCCATTAGAGTCCCGAAAGGAACAAACGTAAGAACAGAACACATCACACACATCTCAAGTAGAAACATAAGCCAATGTAAAAAGATAGGTCTTCAGTAGTTACTACTACTAACACTACAGGAAGTAACCATCTGATCAAAGATACGTTTTGTGTCTTTCCTGAAACCATTTATATGTCACATGACTAGCTGTTCTTTTTATTTACTTATGCAAAACCATTTGTCAAGTTCCCATGAGTGCTAAACAAAGTTTATTTTGTATTTAATTATTTTCACCTTGTTTTCATGCTTACAAAACAAGACACAAAGCTAAGAGGCATTTATTCAATTCAATTAAAAAACACTTTGCTAGTCCTTCAAGGAGTGTTTTGAGGCATGCAAATGACATTGATAAGTAGTTTGCACACATAAAAACAACTATACAAATTTGACATGGCAACCACATTGAAAATGGCTAAAGAGAAAGCTTGTAAATGTAATCTCCGAAAATATTTTTCTGACATTAACGTGATTTTTTAAAAATGTATTCCTAGTACAAATATCAATTGTTATGTATTGAGAATGTATTCAGATTGCACAGGCCTTTTAAAGGGCTAGTTAGTAGGAAAAGCTTTATTAGGAAACCCAGGAATAATTGTTCAAATCAAAGCGACAGAAGCCAAAATATCCTGACATTTCATAGGTGGTCTTCACAAATGGATACACTTCCCATGATGCACCTCCCTGGTGTATTTCATTGGTAAACTGTCTAACGTCCATCTTTTTTTGTTTAAGTTAATGCTCCAGGTTGTTCCAGAGCCACTTTGGAAAACATGTAAACCAATTTATTGTACACATGAAGTTCAATACAACTTGTGGAAACAGCTAACAATACTTTATAAAGATATTTCAACTGAAGTGTTTCCCCTTTTTCAGGTTTCTTTTTTTCTTATTTATTCTACTATTTCAACAATTAGACCGTTTATACATCCGAAAAACAAACAAAATGTGTAGAAGGTAGCCCTCCCGTTAGTCATCCAGTTGCAGGATAAAGAAAACAAAGATAATTCTGTAATTAAATACGTTTCCACCTCTATGACTTCTGGATTCCTTATCCCTCTGGTCATCAGTGTTTGTGTGTACAGTACGTTGTGATACCAGCTGTATATGTGGGCTGTCTTTGTCTCAACAGATGATCACAGGTGACAAGGACACTTCCTTTGTTTCACCTCATCTCCTCCTAGTGTGTCTGTGCCCAGCAGTCAGAGGGGCTCATGGGTAACCTGCAGAGACAGCGGCCAAACTAAAAGCAGCAGCGGGTCATTTGTAAAGCGGCAGACAGCGAAACGATGGGAGGATAAGGGACAGAAACCAGCGAGGGGGGGGGGAATATCCTGCCTGGTGACACAGAGGCGACACTGCACAATGTGTCCATTTATAAACAGTGAGCTCATGCAGATTGTTATTGTGGGGGCGTGTGTGTGTTCAGCACCTAAAAAACACTACACAAGTGGATGGAACAAAAAGAGATTAGTGTGTGATGTAACCCTCCTTTTAAAAGTGCCATTTGGGATGCTATTATCAGCCGATGAGGTGAGAGGACGTGTGTTCACAGGGGGTGTGTTTCTGCTACTCGTCCAAAATAATGAAGCAACACTTATTTTGCGAGGTGATTATGAGAGGGGGAATATACAGAATAGAAATCGCTGCAAATAGATGTTGTTGTCAGCGGTCACAATGCCAATCACCTCCTTCTTCTAAAGCCATTATTATTAGAGTCATAGAGCCGCCATGACACAAGGACAGTCAGGGTTTAAAAACTAAAATCTATTCCATAAACATGTCACAATATTTCAAGAAAAGTCATCAGATGAAGTAATATTGAGGAAAAGGTATACATTTGGTGCATGTTTGATACTTTCTGTACAGTTTCCTTTCTTTGTATTATTCTAATGTTTTTTCCACAAAAATAAAATGTTTCTTTTGCGTAAAAGACTGAAACAGTTTGCATGAATGAGTATCCCAATTGTTATGGCTTGAAAAATAAAGAAACATTTGCTGCACTATAATCTAATATGTTAAACTTGAATTTAGTTGATTTTCTTTAGAAACAACTAGAAATATTACTACTGGGAATTTAATATTTGCTACTAGTTTTTAACTTACACTGAGAGTTCATGTGTTCAACAGCTTTTCTACCTGGCATGCAGACGTCAGTGTGGGCAAAGAGTTAATCATCAAACCACAAACCCCATGTGGTCAGTTTAATTAATAAATAATGAATAACCTTTGAATGACGATATGAAAGGCTCAGGGTTTTGGAGCTCTCTGTGAACCTTTGGTTTCAACCTCAAGTGTTTGACTTGGCCGTGTTTTGGCTTCGCTCGCCTCCCTGGTGTTTAAAAAGCAGACTTTAGAGTGACTCATGAATGGAGGATAAAAATACCATCGCTGCGGGAGAGATCTTACTTCACCTTCTGACCTCTCAGACACTCTGTACTTCTCTACTTCTCTGTACATGTAGTGGTGTTTTAAAGAGGACCCTTTAATGCTTTTAAGGTCTTCCCTTTTCTGTAGTGTGTTCTATCCTTTTTTGTGAATGGTCTACAAACACAATGTTTACTTCTTGAACATAACGTTATCATGTACCAGTAGAGAAACTACATACTGATATACACCTGAACATCAGCAGGAGAGGACTCTTTAAAGTAGAGACACTACATACTGATATACACCTGAACATCAGCAGGAGAGGACTCTTTAAAGTAGAGACACTACATACTGATATACACCTGAACATCAGCAGACCTGAACATCAGCAGGAGAGGACTCTTTAAAGTAGAGACACTACATACTGATATACACCTGAACATCAGCAGGAGAGGACTCTTTAAAGTAGAGACACTACATACTGATATACACCTGAACATCAGCAGGAGAGGACTCTTTAAAGTAGAGACACTACATACTGATATACACCTGAACATCAGCAGGAGAGGACTCTTTAAAGTAGAGACACTACATACTGATATACACCTGAAAATTAGCTTTATAGGAACCCTTTACTTTCTAGTAGTGAATGGTAGTGTCATCAAATGGTGTCTTTTACTTCTCCTTGCGAGAGAATGAAAAAGTATTTGGTAATACACAAAATCCAAAGATGATATCCTTTCCTTATCTACACTAAACGAACACACACACACACACACACACATACACACA
>NW_011367553.1:0-1381 GCF_000735185.1 Notothenia coriiceps | reverse complement strand
TACCCCTCCTCGTGCCTTCGGTCGACGTCTCACACACACACACACACACACACACACACACACACACACACACACACACACACACACGCAGCAGAGGAAAGTGTTGAGGTGTGCAAGAGGGCCTTCTTGTCTAAACCCCTGCAGAAGTAGCTGTGGCCCCTCAGCTCTCAAAGGGCTCTTTCATTTGGAGGCAGCAGTCTGGAGGAATGCAGCAGTCTTTCTCTCTCTCTCTCTCTCTCTGGGATGGAAACGGCATCCTATTGCCCCCCAAATCCCACTTTTTCCAGGACTGTGGATCCGTGTAATCAATCACAGCTCTGGTGTGATGGGGTGCCGGGAACCTCCACTCTGAGGTCTCCTATACTCAGTTTAAAATACAGTGGTGTGAAGTAACTAAGTACATTTACATTTTGAGGTACTAGTTTTTGTGTAGATTTGTTGCTATACTTTGTATAGCAATATATATATATCTATATCTATAGATATACTATATATCTACAAATCTATTTTCTTAAAATGTGAAACAAAAGAAGAAGAAAAATATGAAAGATGGTGATATGAACTGGACAAAAGTGTGGAGGACAAGAGTAAGAAGGATGCTTACCCAGACGTTTAATTAATAAATACAAATTGCTTCGGAGTATAGACTAAATATCAGAGGGGAGATCCTTTAACCTCGAATCAGCAAATTGGATATTCCATCAACATGAAACTGATTCTGAGAGTAGTGAGAAGTGAAACCCTCTCAGGAACAGATCACTCTTTGTTGTTTCCATTAGGGTTTCATTTCTCTAACTTCTACTAAAGATCAGTACCAGATGGGAGCGGTGTGCTGAGTGTGATCAGGGGAATGATCAACAGCAGAACTGAGGCTTGTTTTCAGTTTCCTCGCAGTGGGATAATATCAACTGCTCACGTTGTTTATTATCCCAGAGGACTTTAACTTGATTTGTCTTTGGTTAATTTAAAATCCAGCGTTTGCATCCCATTGCAAGGCAAGTTTATTTATAGCACCTTTCAACACAAGGCAATTCAAAGTGCTTTTCTCTCGAGAAAAAGGTTCCTATTTCTGATTGGCTGGGCGGAATGCAAACCATGCCCCGTAAAACTCCAAAGTGTTGTGAAGCCGCCATTTTATTATCCTGGCATTAGCATTATTAGCATTAGTATTAGCCCAGCGCAGAAACGCAGAGAGACTAACTTATGGCAATACAAAATAAAACATGGGAGCGGTGGAGATGCGGAGATGTCGGCGTTCTGGCGATTTACTCGGAAGGCTTCAGTAGAAGCTGCTGGGAGTCCCAGCAGCTTCTACTGAAGCCAGTCCCCAACTCCGGGGAAGAGTTCTGATGAACTGAGTTCTCATGAACCTTTGTGGGAA
>NW_011367552.1:0-8432 GCF_000735185.1 Notothenia coriiceps | reverse complement strand
AAAAATGGTTCGTATCGTCAGTTAGCTGAGTTTCTTCCCGTTAAGTGAGTATGACACATTCATAGTTTATTAAATGTTAAGAAGCCTTGAGACCAGACCCGGGGGCGGGGGCCGGGTCTGGGGCTGCCCATCCAGGATTTGGGCCTGCCCATCCAGGATTTGGGCCCGCTGTTTTAATCAGGGCTGAATACAACATTTTAATTGTTTTATTACTATGTTTATTGTTGTTATTTGTAGGGCTTTGTCCTAATATTTATTTTTGTTTTAAACTATGTTGAAAGATTAGTTTAATATCATTTTTTTATTTTGCTATGAAATTCTGAATGAAAGGCTGCGCGCGAGACTGGTTTTTCGCTGGGTTGAGTCGTGTGGGTTTTTGAGTGAGATGCGGCACAGCAGCCTGTCAGTTTACTCTTGCTAGTTTAGTTTGGCTATTATCATTTATATTTATCTGCAACAATGGATATCAGGAAGTGGTTCATGAAAGGAATATGGCAACTCCAGATGCAGGCACATTAGAAGAAATCAGTTACGTTACCAACGAGCTAGCAAGCCAGCCAGGGACAAGCGAGGCTGGCAATCAATTATATTTTGAAAAGAAATTGACTCTCAAGCCGGCTCTCTCAGAAACTCCTGCTCTGTGCGCAAGCAGACCGCTGTACACACTCTCTGCCTCGCTCAATCTCTCTCTCTCTCTCCCTTTCTCTCCATCGCTCAACCTCACTCCACCTCTCCACCCTGTGTGCGCTCCTCAAGTTTGCCTGCGTGCTTGCCCAAGTTGGCGTCTAACAGCCCCCCCCCCGTTGACAATTCAAATTTCCCGGGAAATGTAAGTTTCGGGGTGGGCCCGCCCTGGTAAATCAAATGCCCGCCCAGAGACGTATGTCTGCCGCCGGGTCTGCACAGATGGAAGGCAGGTAGGCCATCCAGTTATTTCAGCCGGGTCGGCTCAGATGAGTGGTCGTGCTTTTTACAGCGCCACGGCTTCCACAGATGAAATGTTTGTATGTATTTATTGTCAAAGCATTTAATTTATTCATTGCTATCGGGATGTTAAGAGCATTCCATGGAATATAACAAAAACTGTTTCTGAAGTGAATTACCTACCCCATCTTTAAAGTAATGGATAAACACTGTGAATAGTTTGCTAAAAGGAGGGGATTAACCCGTAACATAAAAGTAATGGATAAATAGTTAAAAACATTTGCAAAAGTAATGAAAAACAGTGTAAATATTAGTTTAGTAAGCTTAAATATTGGATATGTTCTCACTGAAAACAGCTGTTTGGAAGATTAGGACTCGAACACCTCAATTTGGTTTGTTTATATAACCAAATAATGATATTGACTAACATGCTGCTTAATTGTACCTCTTAAATTGATTAGGTTGTGTTCATTTTACAGTAAAACGTCTTACATAACATCTGATGTGTAAGCCTAATCCCAAATAGTCCTACATTTAAGATCTGGTCCTTCAGAGATCATGAATTCTAGGATAAATCTCCTTCAATGAATCATATCCTATTGTTTTGCAGCCCGTAAGAACGATGGCAGACTCAGGTTTGGCATTTAGAAATATTGTCTTTATTGAGAACGTAAAGCACGGAAACACCGGTTTCAGCAAACTGTCCATAAAACCAAAAATCCCTTTTTATTTTACAAAACATTTACATCTAACAGTGCCTCGCTCTAGATATACATGAAGTAATACAAAAAAGAAGACATCCACAGTACACGTGTGATATACGACAACCTATCCTGCCGCTGCGGATTCTCTCTGAATATCAAACCGACCCTCAGGTATCAACTCTCCGTAGTCATTATCGTTCCAGATCCCTTTACGCATCTGAGTTAGAAGCTACATTCATTATTATCATGACCTTTTCTTACACTATGACATGTAGACCACACGATACAGCATCACAACACATCTGCATTTAACATTTGACTAGTGCACATTAAAGTCACCTAGATGATGAAACAAGAAGCAGGGAGATGAGCAATGTTTACAATACTGTAGTGTAAAGCCTTCTGGGTAATGATGTTTGATTCATGCACTAATACTGTACGACTTCCCGTGTGCATCATGAACTGAGCAGATCTGATAAAATACCTGACTTTTGAACAATTTAATCCTCATTTTCTCAGGGTTAGGGTTAGCTATAGTGGGATGTTATCAATATATTACTCTTTGAAGTGAGAGCCCTTGCAGGATTTTGCCTTTAAATCAGCCTTTACGGCGCGTTCACACCGGACGCTAAGTGCATTTTTGGGGTGTCACGATTACATGCAGTGGCGGACTGGCCATCGGGACGAATCACGATGGGCCAGTACTGAAGTGGGCCGGTCTGGCGATGTGGGCCGGTCAGATAAGTAACTAGCACCCCCCACCCCGTTGACAATTTACTAGCGGTATTTACTCGCGGTACCGAGGTGGGCCGGCGGTGCCGAAGTGGGCCGGTCGAGAGCCCCGGGCTGATTTTTAGTCACATGTAAGGTCAATGCAAAGACGCGGATAGACGGGAATATGTTTATTTTTTCAACTTGACGCGTCTTGCAAAAGCCAATCAGCGTTGAGAATCTCCGCCTGTCATCACTGACGTTGAATCAGAAAACCAAAACGTTAGCCGTTAGCTCTGGGCGACGGCGAACAGAGAGATCACAGCTCCTCATATCTGTTCAGAAACTGGACAAATATCAGTGTCTATTAACGTACAGACTGTCTGTGGCATGGTGAATGAATTCGCTGCTTTATTTATGTCAGTATCACGTTATTGTGAGTGTGGACGGATCAGCGACAGCGTTAGCTTAGCCTAGCATGATCGATCTCCACTCAGAAAACAAGCATTTAAATAAAAGCCAAAGCATTAATTAATGTTTTTTACTCATCGGTATCAGTATGTAGTTACATCTCTTTGATATGTGTATTACGTACTGTATGTATGTTTATTTTGTTTTTGGGGGTGTCTACCTGGAGATAAGCCCCGCCTCCTCGCCACCGCGTCTAGTTTGAGTGACGTTAGTAAACACAAATGGTCAAAGCGATGCTAGTATTAGCTTAGCATCCGGTGTGAACGCACCTTTAATGGTTTTAAATCCTGGCTGAAAATCCCGCTTGCTAGTGTCTATCCTACACCAGATGTTCTTTAAAACCATTGATTACATGTAGAGCGATGAGGACAGTGTGTGTCTATGAGTTAGTTAGAGGAGCAACTCCATTTTCTAGAGACAGATCTATACACAGTAATCCCTATATATATCTCTATCTCTTTCTCTACAAGCCGCTCCCACTCCCCTCCACGTCGTCCACCACCAGTGAGCGTTTGCGCAGCACCGAGTTCCCCTTCCTGTTCCCTCGGGCCTGAGGGGGCAGCTTGGTCTGGCACGGGGCGCGGTACTGAGGCAGGCCCGTCTTGGTGGTGTCCAGCTCCTCGGGGTCGTCCTGCTGAGCCCTGAGGGCGGCCATCACATCTTTATCTGAGGGGCTGAGGGTCAGGCAGCCGCACGGACGCCCGCCTTCACCTTCACCTCCAGTTTCTCCTGCGTCTTCAGGCTCGTCTTCCACCGACAGGAAGGCGTCGCCCCAAAGACTCTCACACAGGTCCCTTCCGTGCTGGTACATCTATATAGAAAGAAACACAAAGGATATATGAATTGGAAGTGAAGACAATTTAACATCATCCAACGAATGAATGGCTGGCGGAGTTATTTTTTAAACATGGAAATTAGTTAGCTTCAGCTTATCTTGTGTGGAAGTCAATGGTTTTCTTAATGTGTTTTTTTGGTTGTTCACCTGAAATGGCTTTTGGATTATTGCAGAAAAAAAACTCTGTGGCAAACACGTTAATTACACGTTTTGTCCAGCTGGATAATCTCCACATATTAACACCACTTTATGATTTTTGAATTAAAAAGCTACCATTAGACTATAAAGGAACTACAGCACGGTCACATGACTTCACGTCACCACCGCTAAGCTAAAGGAGGCTAATGTTGGGCTATGAAGGAACTACAGCACGGTCACATGACTTTACTTCACCACCGCTAAGCTAAAGCTGGCTAATGTTGGGCTATAAAGGAACAGCACGGTCACATGAATTCACTTCACTACCGCTAAGCTAAAGGTGGCTAATGTTGGGCTATAAAGGAACAGCACGGTCACATGACTTCACTTCACCACCGCTAAGCTAAAGGATGCTAATGTTGGGCTATAGGAACTACAGCACGGTCACATGACTTCACGTCACCACCGCTAAGCTAAAGGTGGCTAATGTTGGGCTATAAAGGAACTACAGCACGGTCGCATGACTTCACTTCACCACCGCTAAGCTAAAGGCGGCTAATGTTGGGCTATAAAGGAACTACAGCACGGTCACATGACTTCACGTCACCACCGCTAAGCTAAAGGTGGCTAATGTTGGGCTATAAAGTAACTCAGCACGGTCACATGACTTCACGTCACCACTGCTAAGCTAAAGGAGGCTAATGTTGGGCTATAAAGGAACTACAGCACGGTCACATGACTTCACTTCACCACCGCTAAGCTAAAGGTGGCTAATGTTGGGTGTGATGACGTTTAGTCGTCTCATTCAGACACTTGTTAGCAACCTGTTTTTAAATTCACCAGTGGGGTATTTATTTACTGATGTATTTTATGTCGTGGAACAAAACGGTAAAATCTCTTCAGCTTGTGTTAACCACAGACCTTATTTCAGGCTTACAACAGAAAACGAATTAAGAAAACCATTGAATTTAAGAGTAGCGATCCTGGAATAGCTGGAACACCACTCCATTGACTCTGTCTGGCCTGTTTCAGACGGCCCTCTGCCAGGTGTTAGAGCGGCCTGCCGGCACCTGGCAGCTGCTTTTGTGCCTCTCCTCGGCCTCGAGAGGAAATTATAACACACGATGACCTTGGACATCACACACTGGTAGCTGAAAGACATCTTTGTGTCGTTTTTACGGTGGAACAACAAATCTGGCAAGACAGACTGAACCAATCGGAAAGGTCACGCTCAGCCTCTTTTGTGTTGCTATCTGACGGATATTCACAGAAGTCCTGATGAAGTTTTACTTTGAGGACAAACTTCAATTACTGCTGACATTAGCGCTACAGTTTCTGGAGCGTGACAAATTCCCCTGTCTAATAAGACAAGTATGGGGATTACAGGGGATATGGCACAACACTGCAGAAAACAAATCACAATTCAACATTCGAGCTGCAGCTGTGAATGTCGTAGAAGACGACAAAGTTGAGGAAGCTTATTCGTGGAGTTTCAGTGACACACACACTGAAGTTTTGAGTGTTAAGCTCCTTTTTCTTTACCTGGTGACAGCCTCATGAGCAGTCATTAAGTCACTGTCTCTGCACTTTGACATTCTGATGTACTGCACATTTTCTATTCCACTTGTAAAAGCTGATTAGTAATAGGGTACTGTATCATATCATCAGCATATCATGTGTTTTATATGAAAACATAACTACAGTACAAGCAGAGGTTTAAAGTAACAGTAAGTACATTTACTCAAGTACTGTACTTAAGTTCAATTTTGAGATACTTGTACTTTACTTGAGTATATTCATTTTATGCTACTTTGTACTTTTACTCCACTACATGTATTTAATACCAAGATCTGAGTTCTTCTACTTTTACTCAAGGACAAGATCTGAGTACTTCTACTTTTACTCAAGTACAAGATCTGAGTACTTCTACTTTTACTCAAGTACAAGATCTGAGTACAAGATGTGAGTACTCCTCCCACCTTCTACTTTCCTTTCAAAATGTAGTTGAGTAGAAGTATTATTTACGATTTAATATAAATATGCAAGTAAAGTACTGCAGATATATTATTACATTTGTTAAGTAATTTATTGTTATTTTTATTGCACTTTCTTTTTTGTCTATTTATACTTCTGTTAACATTTGCTTTTTAAATTGTATAAAAGTTCTCACTTTATCTTTGTATGCACCGAAGCTAATTCCACCTATGTGTACCTCGCAATGAACCTGATTCTGTTTCCTGCTAATTTTGTCCCCTTAACTTCCACTAAATCTTTATTTTCCTGCACTTACTATTTATTTATCTCTCTTATTCAGTGTTTCTCTGTAACTCCCCCTTCCTAACGTCTGCTTCCCTTCATCCTCCAGTCCGTCTGTCGGGGGATTAGGACTGAAAAGAAACAGCTCGAACACACACTACTCTCCGTCTGATGCTTGAGTCTTATCGCAAGCAGCAACCTCATCACACACACACACACACACACACACACACACACACACACACACACACACACACACACACACACACACACACACACACACACACACACACACACACACACACGGTTTGCTGCCAAAGCTAATTCTGTTCAGGCCAAAGTGTCGACAGGGTGTGATCGAATAAGTGAGAGGCTGAAATTTCCTGCGGCTCTATCTTGTCCTTTCCATCTTCATCTGATTCAATTCCACGCCTCTGTGTTCCGAAACCTGGCGCATACGAGCCGGTGCGACAGGGAAACAGAAACCAGAGAGGACACTGACAATATATGTATTTATATCAAAGTCTATTGTAATGACTCGTGTGGCCTGGGGTCAAAATAAGAATATTACAAATAGTCGATTTCGTTATGAGCCTGGAGGTGAAATCAGATGTTCAGCTATGATATACTGAGTAAGTATTTTAATTGTTGATTAATTAATGCTGATTACTAAATCAACTCATCACTTAGTTTGGCAGAACATTTTGAAAACTGTTCCTTAAAGTAGAAGGAGATTTAGGTCTTTGAATGTCTTGTCCTATCCCTCTGAAATCCCAAAATATGTATATGAACCAGCAGTAAAAGAAAATAAGGAATTGCCTGAGAGGCCGAAAACAGCATGTTATGCAATCTTTAAAGACAGACTGTCATGTATGGTCACACATTTACTTTCATATGATATAAAACTGTAAAAAGTAGGATTTTTCATAATTTCAGCCGCTTAAAAAAACTGCCTTTCTGCAATATTTATGCCAAAAAAACGAATGGAAATACAACAAATTGTCATGTATTTATATTCAAATGACATAAAACAGAAAAAAGTAGGATTCTTCATAATCTTAGAGGCTTAAAAAGTGAATTTCCATACATTATCTATAAGCCAATGTATGGAAATGAGACCTATTGTCATGTTTAGTGGCTTCAATGAGCATGCTTTGGAAATTCATGGGGAAATGATGAACAGCTACTTTGAAAGGAGATCGCTGTTTTAGTCACCTGTGCTAATGTTGGGTGTGATGTCGTTTGACACACATTTTAATTAAAAAAGCTCTTTCAGTGTAACCTCCATGGCCGCTCTGTGCATTCATTCCCTCAAAAACCTGAGCACAAAGCGCGTCTAACGCTGAGATGAATCAGACCTTGGCTTGCAAATAATGTTACCATCGAGTACAAAGACAGAGAGAGACGCAGTGCCAGAGGGATTTCTGTGTGTGTGTGTGTGTGTGTGTGTGTGTGTGTGTGTGTGTGTGTGTGTGTGTGTGTGTGTGTGTGTGTGTGTGTGTGTGTGTGTGTGTGTGTGTGTGTGTGTGTGCATTAGCTTGTTTCTATGCAAATAGACACCTACGGCAGTCAGCATTCACAGATCCTCCCCGGTATCGGTGCATATTTTTATTCTACAGCACCTGCGTTCTGTTCCTATCTTTAGGGTGAAATATTCATGAGTCAGGATTTAAAAAAAGGTTTAATGAGGATTTCTCAACTCGTAGGGAATTTGTGGATTATATCATTTAAATGTAAAGCTTCTTTCAATTCTGAATTTCGAGAGGCTTTTACAAATGAAATAGGTGCCGAATATAACTACCGTAACTACAAGTACTATGTTGACATTACTTTGTACTTTTTAAGAGGACATATTCTGCTCATTTCCAGGTGTATATCAGTATGTAGTGTCTCTACTTTAAAGAGTCCTCTCCTGCTGATGTTCAGGTGTATATCAGTATGTAGTGTCTCTACTTTAAAGAGTCCTCTCCTGCTGATGTTCAGATGTATATCAGTATGTAGTGTCTCTACTTTAAAGAGTCCTCTCCTGCTGATGTTCAGGTGTATATCAGTATGTAGTGTCTCTACTTTAAAGAGTCCTCTCCTGCTGATGTTCAGGTGTATATCAGTATGTAGTGTCTCTACTTTAAACAGTCCTCTCCTGCTGATGTTCAGGTGTATATCAGTATGTAGTGTCACTTTAAAGAGTCCTCTCCTGCTGATGTTCAGGTGTATATCAGTATGTAGTGTCTCTACTTTAAAGAGTCCTCTCCTGCTGATGTTCAGGTGTATATCAGTATGTAGTGTCTCTACTTTAAAGAGTCCTCTCCTGCTGATGTTCAGATGTATATCAGTATGTAGTGTCTCTACTTTAAAGAGTCCTCTCCTGCTGATGTTCAGGTGTATATCAGTAT
>NW_011367551.1:0-1466 GCF_000735185.1 Notothenia coriiceps | reverse complement strand
TACATACTGATATACACTTAACCAATCAGCAGGAGAGGACTCTTTAAAGTAGAGACACTACATACTGATATATACCTGAACATCAGCAGGAGAGGACTCTTTAAAGTAGAGACACTACATACTGATATATACCTGAACATCAGCAGGAGAGGACTCTTTAAAGTAGAGACACTACATACTGATATACACCTGAACATCAGCAGGAGAGGACTCTTTAAAGTAGAGACACTACATACTGATATACACCTGAACATCAGCAGGAGAGGACTCTTTAAAGTAGAGACACTACATACTGATATACACCTGAACATCAGCAGGAGAGGACTCTTTAAAGTAGAGACACTACATACTGATATACACCTGAACATCAGCAGGAGAGGTCTCTTTCAAGTAGAGACACTACATACTGATATATACCTGAACTTCAGCAGGAGAGGACTCTTTAAAGTAGAGACACTACATACTGATATGAACCTGAACATTGGCATAAAATGTCCTCTTTAAAGTAAAAGTAGCACTACTACATTGTTCAATTTCTCTGTAACAAGTAAAAGTCTAATATCAAAATGAACTTAAAGTACTACTCAGTATAGGCAGTATGGCCCATTTCAGATGAATATATCTTGAATTATTGTATTATTATTATTATGAATACATTTATGTTTACATTACTTTGGTAATATGTAATTGAGCTATTTTACATAATCCTGGGTATCTTAAACTACACTAATATATTATAATGCATTAGTTGATTTATGTGTTGGTATAATAATCTATATCTGCAGTTTAGGAAGTAACTCAAACCGGGAAATGAATGTGGTGGAATAAAAAGTACAAGATTTGTGTCAAAATGGAGTGCAGTAGGGGTATCATTTAGTGCCTTCAAATTGTACTTTTTACTGTGCTTCAGTAAATGTAGTTAGTTACTTTACACCACTGTTGATGGTTTTGTCAGAAATATACACCGGATGCATCAGTGCAGTTCAGAATGAATCATACAGAGTGTGTGACATTATCACAACCAGCCAGTGAGGGGCAGTGCAGCGTGTAAGGTTGTAGACTCTTTGTGTGTTTGTATTTTGAAATTTGAGGTGTATCTTTGCTTCAGAGTGTGTAAATTGTATCCAAAGTGCCTGGCTGCTGACCCACATACTGCTCTGATCCGCTACACACCACATAAACAAAGAGAAGAACCTTCATTCCTCCTAACACTGCAGTAACACAGCAGTAATACACTATATGTATTATAATGCTGCCTGTGTGATGTACTCTGAGGTTAGCTCAGTTTGACCAACCCGCTAATTTAAAACTGATGGCAGGGGCTATAACACACACACACACACACACACACACACACACACACACACACACACACACACACACACACACACACACACACACACACACACACACACAGTGATAGGGAGCAATGGGTTTGGCAAGACTCCAAAGAGGTACTGACAGAT
>NW_011367549.1:0-4081 GCF_000735185.1 Notothenia coriiceps | reverse complement strand
AGAGCAGGGATCCCTCTCCCAGGACGGACAAACGTGCAATAGGTGTCGTATGTACAAATAAACATGACAAAAATACAACATAACGGGGTGAACATAAATGAAAAAGATGGAGCGTAGTTGCTTCAAACTGGAACATGCTGCTGCAGCACGAGTAGCAACAATCCAAGCATGGCAACCTGCACCACAAGAGACACAATAACGTGCATTACTAACATGTATTTATGGGGAATGATTGCATATTAAAAACAATGAATGATGTAAGAAAGCCATTAATATACTTATAAAAGGAAATAATCATTGTCATTTAGGTGTGGAGGACGCTGATGTGGGGGGGTGGGTGCTGTCGGCTGTGTGTGTCGATGAAAAGCTGGTTCGAGGGGCCCCCAGTGAATGTTTACCTAGGGCCCTCACTGACTAGGATTTTCTTTCACTTTACTTATTTGTTTTAATTTCAACCTTAATGAACAACATATTTTTCGCTGTTGCACATGAGCATAAAACAACACAATAACAGCGCTTATTAATGATGCGCTTATGGTAGTCCTTTTCTGGCGCATCATAAATACAATTCTCCTATCCACTATTCCTTAACCTCGTGAGGTTTCACACAGAGGTCAAGGAATAGACTAGGGGCTGTTTTTTTGACTATTCGACTGCAGCCTAGCTATACTCGTTCGAGATAATAGTTGTAAAATAGTTTAGCTTAATTATGTTTAATGAATTTCCCTTCATTAGTATTTACCCTTAGTTATAATAGTTTTTGTTGGAAAAGGTAGTTAATTATTTATCCAGGAGGAGGCGGCCATGCAACGTTTGGATGCAAACCGCCTCTAAAAACCATCAAAAGAACAAGAACTACAGAAGAGGACGAAGAACTAGAATTTACGTCAGCGTCACAGCGTCAACGTTTACGTAGAAGTCATGACGCGTTTTATCCGAATTTGCGCGGGCTCTTATGGCAGGCTGTCGTTCAGCGGCTGTCGGATCACAGAATTATTAATAAAAAGGTAATTGTATACGCTTTTGGATCATATGTCATACTTTGTAATAATCGTAATACACTTTAACATAAGCAATAACGATTAGAGTCTTATAAAGCCATGTAAAAATAAGTATTTTAACGCTGAATTCTAACTGAGCCGTTTGTTTTGATTCTGTCGCTGGTGTTGTGATGCTAGTTTCGTTAGCATTTAGCTGCTCTTCTGTGTGTTTATTGCAGGAATATTGGTTTTGTTTCACGTCTTTTGGAGAACCACAAACATGTCGAAGCGAGAGGCTTTTCTAGAGTCCTGCTGTACGGAGAATGTGGACGATTTCCTCCGCTTTATTCAGCTTCATGTGAGTAACTTCATATAACCTCCATATAAACTACATCAGAAAGGTCCCGGACGTTAATGTCATACTTGTATAATACTAAGTTCATTTACTCAAGTACTGAACTGTACTTGATTATTACATTTAATGCTACTTAGTACTTCTACTCCACTACATTTCAAATGTGAATGTCGTGCTTTTTAATCCACTGCATTTATTTTAACACTCACAATTACTATAAATAGACATGACATGCTGATATGGTAAAATCCACTGTCATGCTAACTATTTAGAAAATTGCACAATTAACTAAAGCCACAAATGACAGAAATACTCATTAATACATGAAGGTTTTTACTGTTTTGCTAACGTATAACCTGCAGGGCTACATGACTGCATCTAAACTGGAAACTAAATGCAAGTTGTGAAGAGTACAGAGACAATTTGTGAAGAGTTTCTGCAAATATTGTTGTTTAATTAATTGTCTATGTATATTATACGCTAACATTACATATATAGAGCCCGAAGTTAGTTAAGTGATCAAAAGACCCAAATAAGTAAATAAAACACAATCTAGCAGCTATTTCAATGTGTATTTTACTCAATACATAGTTTTTCAAAAGTGGATCAAATGTACTGTTTTAAGCTATCTACTACGAGGAATAAGAAAGTCCTATTCTAGCCACAGATCTAGTGTTTAGTGTCTCGTTCATCTGAGTGTCGCTATTATATTTATTACAATTGAATAACTGTCATAAAAGCCACTTTTCCTCTGGGATAATTAAAGTAATTCTGATTTTGATTCTGATTTTCTGAGCAGAAGAACAAGACGGAGCCCTTCGATGTGGAGGAAGTTCTGCAGGAGATGAACAGAGACCAGAGGCAGACGCTGTGGGGGAAACTGTCCTCTCTCCTCCAGGACGTCCTGCAGGAGGAAAGGGGAGAAGAGGGGAGGAGAGAGGAAGGGAGGGAGGAAAGGAAAGAGGAAAGGAGAGAAGAGGCCATGGAGGTGGAGGCAGCTGCAGACCCTGTGAGTTCACTGGAGTTTTTGCACCGTTTATGTTCTCGCATGAACTCGCATTGCATTAAAATCAGATGTTCTGCTGCTTTTTTGAGCTCTGAGGTTCAGCGTTACTCAGCGTTTTGGTTCCTAGAAACTTGGTTAACATCCAGGTTTCTCCCCTGTTCTTGCAGAATCATGTGAGGTCTGTAGTGGACGGTGTGACTCTGGTTGCTGCTGAGTCCCTAAAGGTCCTGCAGGACGGAGAAACCTACAGTTCTCTTCTGGAAATCATCCACAGGCTGCATGGTAAGGGTCCTCTTTAATCCCCCTCCTGTCTTCAGCTGGATTGTTGTTTTGTGGTTTATGTTCGAAGTCTTGAGCTTCAGCCTCAGCATCCATGTACGCATTATCCTCTCAACAATGGAAGTAGTCATCACATACAGTATTTCTTGGCTTTTCTCAAAATCCTGACTTTTTTTCTCAATTCTTTTCTCAAAATCTTAAAATTCTGTTTTTCTCAAAATCTCACATTTCTGACTTTTTCTCAAGATTTTCACTTTTTCCTCAAAATTTCTAAATTCTCAATTTTTTCTCAATTTTTTTCCCTCAAAATATCAAAATTCTCACTTTTTCTCAAAATTCTCACTTTGTCCTCAAATTTTTTCACTTTTTCCTCAAAATATCAAAATTCTCACTTTGTCCTCAAAATTCTCACTTTTTTCTCATTTTTTTTCCTTAAAATATCAAAATTCTCACTTTGTCCTCAAAATTCTTACTTTTTCCTCAAAATATCAAAATTCTCACTTTTCCTTCAAAACTCTCACTTTTTTCTCAAAATATCAAAATACTGACTTTTTCTGAAAAATCCTCACTTTTTCTCAAAATCTTAAAATTCTGACTTTTTCTGAATACTTAAAAATGTTAATAATCACTGGTCTCCGTCTTGAGCTTGAACCTCAGGATCCATGTATCTGTGATCCTCTCCAGAATGGAAGTAGTCATCACATACAGAGCATCAACTAGTTCCTGAACAGTGTCCTTCACATGCTGATATCCAAGAGAGGGAGTTCCACAGTCACAAGATGGAGGGATAGAAAGCAGTATTCAATGTTTACTTCAGATTAGCTCCACGTCAGAAATGAGCATGCTTGTCATATGTCTCTCTCCATAGAGGCTGAATCATCATGTTAATCACATAGCTATCATATGCCTCAAACAGTCCTGATGCTCTTCTAGGTAATCACACATCCTGTCATGTTCACAGCTACAGTTGATACCTTTGTTAGCATGTTGCTCTCATGTTGGAGGAGGACATTCAGGAATTCCCCAACAGTTCATATATCTGTGTGTTTCTCTCAGATCTGTTGGAACTGCAGCCGGTCTCCGAGGCTCCGCTGCAGCTCCACATCCTCAGACTTTGTGACGCCTGGTGGAAGAAAGATCTGAAGGAGAAGGAAACGTTCGGTCGCAGCGCTATGATCATCGCTCTGACGAAGAGCTTCGATCTGAAGAAACCGGTCAGTATTACGACACCTTTTTGAACATTAAAGGAGAGCTGTCATGGCCATCTCCACTGATCATAATTCCATTGTTGAGGTCTACTAGAATAGATTTATACTGTGCAATTTTCCAAACTCACATTGGTTTCTCATACATCATCTCTGTAAAGTATGTGTATTCAGCAGTATTCACTCTCTCCACTAAACGGCTCGCTGCAGCTCCCCCCCCCCCCTTACGCCCCAGTGTGCTCTGATTGGTCGGTCC
>NW_011367548.1:0-2399 GCF_000735185.1 Notothenia coriiceps | reverse complement strand
GGGGGGGGGGGGGGCTGGGGGAAGACCGGCCCGGGGCTGCCTCCATCTCCAAGGAGCAGCGTGGGAACACGGACATGTACGTGTGTGTGTGTGTGTGTGTGTGTGTGTGTGTGTGTGTGTGTGGGTGTGTGGGTGTGTGTGCAAGTGTCTGAGACATAGATCTGTGCTCTATAACAATAAGGAAAGCAGACAAGCTTGATTCATCCAGGGTTCCTACACATTTTCTATTTTAAATCTCGTATTTCCTGACTTTACTGTATACTAGGAAGGATCTTTGACATAAGAGTATAAATAAAAAGATAATTATTCATTGTTTTTGAAAATTAATTGCTATGCTATTATCTTGCCAAATAATATCCACTGTAGCTCATACAAGTCAACTAATAAGAAATAGTTTTTCCACTGATATGGTCATTTCAATTACAGATATTTAGAGAGCAGATGAGGCCCCCCCGCCCCGGTGTGTGTGTGCATATTTGCCTCCTCATTTGCTTAACAACTTTAGCGCGATGAGTAAGTGAGTACGAGCTGCGAGACGCACGCGTCACCTTATGTGTGACATCTCTCCTGCCAGATGTGAATGTGCTGCTGTAACCGTAACAACACAACACAAAGAGGCGATGTAATCCCTTTGCAGAATCTGTTAATCCTTCCTGGATGACATGGCTGTTGTCAAGACAACCCTGCATGTATCTCTCATTCCTGCGCTATGTTGTCCTCCCTTTGCTCATTTCATTAAACAGCATTCTTGATGGAGCCCCTCTCTGTTGCCCATATTCTTGTAGCTCATTGCATCTTTTCAAATGGAGCCAGATTGTAAATCTTCTGAGAATACCCTTGTCTTTTCACTTTATTGTTGCGCAACTCAAAGAGATAAAACCTGTTTGTGATTCCATCCGTTACACCAGAGAGTGTAGAGGAGCTTTGAGAGGAGTCTCACCTTCAATCTGAATAATGTTGTATATTCATCCTTTTTTTCTTTTTTAAAATGATCTTTTAAGCCAACAATGCCTTTAGTGGGGAGTTGAAAGGGGGGGGAGGCCACATAGTCGATGTCACACACAAACGGTTCCAGGTGGGATTCAGACCTGGGTCTGCAGCGGGGCATGAGCCCCAGCACACAGTATGGGCTACCAGCTATACCAGATTATCAATAAAGCTGCCCTATGTTGTGTCATCTTAAAGAGGACATACTCTGCTCATATACAGGTTCATATTTGTATTGAGTGTCTCTACTGGGACATGTCTCCATGCTTTAATGTTCAAAAGCGCTTTATTTTTCTCATACTGCCTGTGCTGTAGCACCTCCTTTCACCCTCTGTCTGAAACCAGAGCCCAATCTGCTCTCATTGGTTAGCTGGTCGGGCTCTGCTTAGGCTAAGGGGCGGGACTTCTCTATCACGTACAATTTGTTGGAGCGCTAGCCAATAGAAAAGCAAGGGTTACATAGTGATGGCACTATCTTCTAAAGTAAACAAACAAGTCCAATGGAGGCATTTAAGGCGGGGGGAGTGCTAGTTTTGAAATGTGATGGACTAAAAACATTTTCTGGAGGGTCTAAGCTTCTTATCTTTCCCTTTTCTTGCAGTGACTATAGTGAAAACCATCGGGAGAGGACCAGACGTCACTGAAATATGTGTTAATACTCCACTGAGTAACATCACACTCATATTCTGTAAGATCAGAACAGAAAGGAGCAGAGCAGAGTGTTTTCTGCATTATGAACCGATAGAGGTCTTCGAGCAACCATGTGACTCCAGGTTCTCTCTGAAGACGGAGAATCAGACTGTGTTTCTCCACCTGATGAATTTAACAGCAGTGGACAGTGGGATCCACACCTGTGAATGTTCTAATCAAGAGGGAACATATATCTACCATCTGAACATCACTGTGGAAGGTAAATGCAATATTGCATCAAACTGTGTGTACATTCTTAAAAGTAGAGCGAATACAAGTGTCACATTTCTAACAATCATGTTTTTCTTTATTATTTTAGAAGACAGAGAGGAAAGCAGTTCAACACAAATGCAGATTCCAGGTATTTTGATTGGTGCAGCTGTATTCATCATCATCACTGCAGTTATCCTCGGTTTCTGCAGGAGAATACATCAAGGGTGAGAGACTTCTTTAATATTCAGAATATCTCTAAAAGATATGCTTTATTTTCTGTGTGTATTTGATGTTATACTGACTCTTCCTTTCTTTAAAGTGTCTGTTCAAGGTCAGCCACATCTGGATCATCTCTATATGAAAACCCCGGTAATTTGGTGAGTGATGCTTTCTTTAAACTCAGAAAGCAGTCAGTAGATGTGTATAAAATAATTTATAAATGATGCACACAACCTATATATCACACTACAGGAAAGGTAAAGCCCTAAAAGCACATTAGGGCCTCTTTA
>NW_011367547.1:0-2447 GCF_000735185.1 Notothenia coriiceps | reverse complement strand
GAGTGCAGATTTTATGTATGTACGGGTTACTTTAATTGGTATAGTTAAAAGTAATGTTGGTATATTTATACATAAAACATTTACAAAAACTCCTATGAATACATTTTTTCAGGGACTTATACTTAAAAAGGCCATTATGTCACCGGCTACACCCAACATATTTATTTTCACATATAAAAATGTAATACCATGTTACAAGGTTTGACAAAAAGGTTTAGAGTCAGTGTATTGCTTGTGTAATTTCTTCATTATTAAAACCGACCAAGAAACAAAACAAGTTCACAACAAAAAATTTCAATTTCCAGTCTCCCCAGCACATGTTAAGCTGTCTCTTACTAAAGTGATAGTGAAATGGTAGTTCAGTTCTTTATTAATGGATGTCCAAAACCATCTCCCAATAACTCTGATGTATTCATTTTTTAATTCCCCCAGCTTTTGATTTGTTTAAAGTATATTATCCTCAAAAGTATATAGCTAAGCAGTCATAAGACTTTTAAAAAAAGTAACAAATGATCGTTAAACAGAAGATACAATGTTCACATCAGTGCTTTTCTTCTCCGCAGTAATGACTCACTTAAACCTGTGCCAACTGGTGGAGGCAGTAAACAAAAAAAGGAACTATCCAATTCATGACAGGAAACTGATATGGACACTACTATGACAGATTAATTTGACAGATTACATTTAAAAATAAGAAAAAGCGAACTTCGGTAATTTATGCTATAAATCATAGTCATAACATTAGGGAGTAATGCGTCTTCATTTACAGTTAGGAAGCTTGAACCATATGATATTTGGCTATTTTCACTTTAAAAAAACGAATGAAAATGTTTGCTGATTATTAAAATGATTGTGCGGTAGTTTAATCATTAGACACGTTAATAGATGAATAGACTGCGGTTGGCGATCGCTGTGTTAGTGTAAAATTAAATTTGCACTCTTTGCACGATTACTTCAGTTATAGACTGCGGTCAACTCAGCCGTCTATCGCGTTTGCTTGGTCAAATGAGCAGCTCTTCATTTTTGAGTGCGTGATTAATAGCGTCTTTACGGTAATCGCCGAAAAGCGGCACTGACGCTAGTAAAAGAATAAAATAATGCATGTTTTTGTGCTATGTTTTTCGATACAAATATTTTTTACCATAAGTTCTTAATAAAACGGACACTGCTACCAACAATAAAATGAAATACTTTTACTTTTTCAGTTATTCTCTGTCAAACTCCCCTCCTGAGAACAAATTCAAGCCACTTCTGCTATATTTGATGAGGGATAACATTACTTTTTGCCATAAATTCTACATGAAATTGATACTGTTGGACTCAGTACTACTTGGACTACAACCACAAGTACAATCAAGTACTTTTACTATGTACTTTTTGAGTAATCCCCTGTAAAACTCCCCTCCTGAGTACAATAATGCATGTTTTCTGCTTTTTTGATGAGAGATAAAATGACTTTCACCCCTGTCACTCTTGTTGGCCTCTTATGATGCTGCTAAAGTCCTTCTACTGCACCTTTTTAAGACTCCAATACAGGTATTTCTACTGTATGTGTTTGGAGAAATGACACAATATTTGGCCCAGATTTGTACACCTCGAAATCTTGTAGTGCAGGAAGAAATACACACTGCTGCCTGCAGGTGATATAGGCTTTTTTTTGCAATATTTATTCAAAGGTCACTTCTATGGGATTAGTTTTGTGTCATAAAGATAAAGCAACACTTTGCCAGAATCTAAGAGCAAAACTAAGAGTTTAAGAGAAAAAACCGAGTCAAGCAACATTTATTTAATTAAAAAAATAAAACCACAAGTTGCAAACAAATCCTTTGTAATCATGTAAACTACAAGTCTTTTTTCTTTGTTTAATTATTTTAACGCGATTAACGCATGTGTATTTTTTTTCCTCGGCCGCCCCGTAGTTTCAGAGCGCATCGAGTTTAAAATACCATCTACAAGCTGATGCTGACAGCCCCGCTCCTGCTGCCCGCTTGCGGCAGACCACACTTCCACGATCACCGGCAGGCACCGACTGGCCATCGGGAGGACCGGGATGGTGTGTGTATGTATGACCCGAGCGAGCGAGAGAGAGACCTTACGTGTATTGTTGTTGTTAGCATCTGGTGCTAGCTAGCTGCGCTAACGGATATAAGGAGCTGTTTAAATGAAAACAGAGGAGCGACATTTCGCCGACAACTGCGCCGAGCACTTGACTTTATGCAGGTAGCCAGACAGTGGGACATTGTGGGAAAAGTCAGCACACTCAGCACGGATAGTGCGCGCAACATGATTGCAGCATCCAGGCAGCTCCCGTTCGAGCATATGCCTTGAGTTGCACATAGCTCCAACGATCCATCACAGTGTCTCTCCCCACACACACACGCACACACACGCGCACACACACGCACACACACACACACACACACACACACACACACACACACACACAC
>NW_011367546.1:0-2221 GCF_000735185.1 Notothenia coriiceps | reverse complement strand
AGTCATGTGCCCGTGCTGTAGTTCCTTTATAGCCCAACATTAGCCGCCTTTAGCTACAATGAAAAACTGGATATAAAGACATGATTACGCTAATTCTTAGTTTAACGTTAGACAAATGGATGGAAATGCATGAAGGAAAATTACTTTTTTTCTTTCTTAAAAAGGATATCTGACAAAATGCAGACTCATCTCCAGGTTTGAGGACTCACTCCTGCACCACTCTATGGGCATACCGCTCCTATATGAACACATGCAACAACAATGCAGCATTGGTCATGATGAAGGGGTTTTCTCTCCTCTGGTCTCCGGCCATCAGTACCCAGAATGCATCAGGAGAGGAGGAGGAGGAGGAGGAGAAGGAGCAGAGGAGAATGTTAAACATGTCCTCTAGACCCAGAGGAGGAAGAGGATGAGGAAGAGGAGGAGGAAGAGGAGGAAGGCGGCCAGCAGTTCTTCTTCTCGATCCCTCTGTCTCTGAGAGCAACTTTGATTGAAATAATATTGCTTTTAATTGACTTTTTTATGGTTATTTCCTTTTTTGGCGCTATTAAAAATAAATAAAAGTATACACGTTTTGTTTTAAAGTAACTGCCATGTGTGGAATAAACAAATAAATAAATCTCTTCATCTCCTCCTCCTCTTCCTCCCACTCTCTCTGCAGCGTTTTGGAGATCTCTCATTTGGACATTGTTCATATTCATCATCCCGTGTCTTTGCAGGACGCTTCACATTCAGTCTGTCGCTGTGATTGTAATTCACTCAGAGTACCAGATGTTATTAAGCTAAAGGACTTACGTCAGTGTGTGAGGTAACGTTCATTTGAGAGAAGTTAAACCTGTTCTTTCAGGATGATTGATGACGGTGCAAAAAGCATATTGCTTTGCCGGAGCACTTAAACACAGTAAGTTAACAAATCCCAATGCTATGGTCACCTTTCATCATTTCACTTTGAAGCTTTACAGACAAGATCCTGAAGTTATGCAACATATTGAAGTGCATCAAAAAACTGAATGACACACTGACCCCTAGTCTCAGGAGCAAGGTCTTTTTACGGCTCATTTGTAATACTTTATATATATAGGTTTACATAATATCTTTCTACGATTTATTTGATTTTTTAACTGCACGTTTCTAACTTTCTAAATTCTTGTGTTTATAAAACTTCTTTTTTTTTTTTACTACTCATTTAACTTTTACTTATATATTTTTCTATTACATTTTCTTTTATACATATTTTTGTATTTTGGAGGGTACTGTCATTCAACCCAATTTTCCCTGGGATAAATAAAATAGTCCCATTCTCTTATGAACATTTGGATTAAGGCGGTATTTTTTTTGCGGGCAAGATAAATACACAAAGAAGAAGAAGTATTCAGTGCATGTCATCGCCTTTAAATGGTGCAGGCAGCTGTGAGCCAATCGGTGACGAGACACGGCCCCCCTCATTACGTCCACATCAGACTGCTGCTGCAGTGAGAATGGCCTTTCAAAGTTTGAAGTTTTGACATTTAATTACAGCATCCCCAACAGGCAACTTTAGTGTAATTTCAAAATGCCAAAATCCATTGTTTCCAAGTTTCTTCAACAGCATCACAGAAACGTCTCATCTGAAGCACGTTGGATGAATATAGAGCGGTGGGAAAGTGAGTCCTATAAACCCTGACATGACTCAGCATTTTAGCACTTCCTGTCCCCTGGTCTGGAAGTCAATGGTTTTCTGAAAGTGGTTTTGGTTGTTACCCTGAAATAAGGTCTGTGGTTAACACAAGTTGAGGAGATCACTAAACGTCATCACCCCAGCATTAGCAGCCTTTAGCTTAGCGGTGGTGACGTGAAGTCATGTGACCATGCTGTAGTTCCTTTATAGCCCAACATTAGCCTCCTTTAGCTTAGCGGTGGTGACGTGAAGTCATGTGACCGTGCTGTAGTTCCTCAACATAGCCCCTTTAGCTTAGCGGTGGTGACGTGAAGTCATGTGACCGTGCTTAGTTCCTTTATCTATAGCCCAACATTAGCCCCTTTAGCTTAGCGGTGGTGACGTGAATAGCGGTGGTGACGTGAAGTCATGTGACCGTGCTGTAGTTCCTTTATAGCCCAACATTAGCCTCCTTTAGCTTAGCGGTGGTGACGTGAAGTCATGTGACCATGCTGTAGTTCCTTTATAGCCCAACATTAGCCTCCTTTAGCTTAGCGGTGGTGACGTGAAGTCATGTGACCATGC